>NC_067129.1:5590274-5890274 GCF_021347895.1 Acanthochromis polyacanthus
AGGGGATTAAGTTTGTACCTTTGATTATCTCTAGTATCTAAGGTAAGTTAACAATGCAAAAGGAACAATTACATTTTTAGAGTCCTGTTTCTGCCATGCTTTGTACAGCCCTTTTTCAACTGTCACCGTGCCAAAAAGACTCAGCCACAGGATACAGTGAAGCTACACCTCTGCATCCTCCACTCATACCTCCTTCAAGCATTCTCGATCCTCCATATGCATTTTTAGGAAATGAGACGTCCTTTATTATGATGTGTCAAGTTCGGGCTGGAGGGTCAAGGCGTTGAGAAGGCTGAAAATTAGTGAATTGAGATAAGACTGTTGTCTTTCGACAACCTTGTGGCAATTTTCTTTTTCCCATTTTGATGTGGGATCAAGGGTCAGTTGGGCCACTCAGCATTTTGTACATCCACTATTCAGTGTTGGTTGCTTGGCTTTACCACACCTGTCAACACACTAGGCTGAATACCGAACTTCGGTTCTTTGAATGGAACGACCGAAATGTTTCGGTAGTAATGAGAGTATCAAAAAACATGCTGTGGCGCGAATCCCCCTTTCACAGACAGGTTTCACATTAGGTACGTTGACTTTACTGCAGTGCTGTAGCGTGTCGTCGAAGTGGGAAAAGATGCCTCTGAGGTCTAAAACGTGGCTCTACTTTTGTAAAATGGACAAAAGTAGAGCCCCTAATTCCCCAATAGTGCGCGTTTGCAGTATATGCCAAAGCGGGTAGTAAACTCCATCTAAGGCTATACCGGCACGAGACGATAGTCGACAGTACCTTAAGGGAAAGTTGAAAAGAGTTTGAAGAGAGAGTTTCAAGAGGGCGTGAAACTGTTAAGTGGTAAACGGTGGGGTCCGCGCAGTCTGCCCGGGATTCAACTCGGCGGCCAGGGGCGGCTGCTCGGTGCGGGAGGATCCCCTCGCGGGACCTTTCCCCGGGTGTGGGCCGTCCCCGCCGGGCGCATTTCCTCCGCGGCGTGTGCCGCGACCGCTCCGGGTCGGCCAGGAAGGATCCGGGGCGAAGGTGGCTTAGTATGTACTGAACTGTACATTGCTTGCAAATGTTCTTTTGCACTGGAAATCACTGGAAAATTAAACTCAAGATGTGAAAAGTAATGTGCAATGCAATTTTCATTCTGTTAGAGTATATATTGTAAAACTGGTATCGAAAAGTATCGTTTAGGGAACCGGTATCGAAGTGAAGGTATCAGTATTGGTAACCAGTATTGAAACTTTTAGATTGATACCCCAGCCCTACAGCACACTGCCTCTGTTTCAATGTTTTTTGACACCCAATGCAGACAGTGTCATGTGTGAAGCAGTTAGAATTAAGATCAGAAGCATCCAGCTCTGGAACCGGGACACTTGGAGAAAGGATACAGGGGGAGAAACGGAGTGAATGTAATGCAATAACGGTATATATATAGTAAATATAAAGGAAGATAGAGAAGGACTCAGTGCATCCAGAGGTCCCCCAGCAGCCTAAGCCTATAGCAGCAGAATTAAGGCACATTGAAGAAGTCAGTTTAGTACATGCAGGCTCCAGTCAGACCTAACTATAAAGATTTGTCAAAAGGAAGGTTTTAAGCCTGGTCTTAAAAATAGACAGGGTGTCCACCTCCTGAACCCAAACTGGAAGCTGGTTCCACAGGAGAGGTACCTGATAACTGAAGACTCTGCTTCTCATTCTACTTTTAGAAATTCTAGGAACAAGTAAGCCTGCAGTCTGAGAGTGAAGAGTTCTGCGAGGATGAATATGGTACCATCAGGTCTTTCAGATTTAATAGAGACTGGTCATTAAGAGCTTTGTATGTCAGGAGAATGATTTTAAATTTTATTCTAGATTTCACAGGAAGTCAATGAAGAGAAACTAGTATAGGAGAATATGATCTCTCTTGCTAACTTCCATCAGTAAACTGGCTGCAGCGTTTTGGATCAGCTGTAGGAGCTACTGGGACATCCTGACAGTAAGGGGAATTGCAATAGTTAAGCCTGGAAGTAACAAATGCATGGACTAGTGCGAGTGGTGTCACGTGGCTGGGACACTGCTGGCCGTGTCCTAATAGTTTAAAATCAAAGTATAGTTTAAAACAAGTTTTTAAAAAGGGACTGACAACACCACCTAGGTTAAAAGGAGCCTAGGACTAGAGCAGGTTAAAAAGCCACAACAACCCTTAAAATTACACCGGTTTTTATTCAAATAAAACAAGACTTAAAATCCCTGGCTCCCCAGTCCTTCTCTAGGGCTCAGTCCTCCACTAGTCCCTCTGCTGGCTCACGCACTGGACAGGGCTTCCTAGAACGAACAGACAGCAGAGGTCATTACCCCACTGTGTACAATGACCCGCTAGAGACACTCTTACAGTAAACCATGGAATAAGTAGATAGAAAGGGTACTTAGCTGCAAAAGGGGTGCTTCATGAATACACTCCTCTATTTTCCAGCGTTGCTTCCCCTCTCTTCCGTCACCTGGTCACGTCCTGGTCACACTTGGTGTGGCGGCTTGAGTGAACCCGTCTGTGCGGCTGTAACTAATGTGAATAATTAGGAGCCTGAGGAAATGCCGCTGCACAGCTGCTGCTAATGCTGCTGACCTGAGCTGCGGGTGAGGCGTTCGAGGTCGGCTCGTAATTAATACATGCAATAAGTACTCAATAAAACCACACTAAAAAACACAAAAAAACCACAACAAGTAAATAAACAAGCAACTGTCTGTAAACCAACCCTGCCACATCCCCCATGATTAAATGTTAGCAGTCTCTGCAACAGTCCTTATAGTCTATAGCGTTGAGGTGGCACTCCCCGAGTTAGTCTGGAAGACCATCGCACCGGTTCTTTGTGGGCATCTGCAGGTATACCAGGGGCAGGAACACAATATACTATGGGCAGTTTCAGTAGTCCCTCTCCAGTGGGCTGTGAGGTTGTAGTTTGTTACTGTGGCAGGGACCTGTACACAGTTTAAGAGGTTCCTGTGCAAAACTCTGTCCTTTCCTCCACTCTCGGATCTCACTATATACTAGGCCTGAGTCTCTCACGGTTGCCAGTATAGTGTGAGTTCAGGGTCACACCCACCATGCAGCTTCCCCCAGCCCTGTCTATTTTGGCTTCTAACCCACACTCGCTCACCTGCCAATAAGGGGTAGCATTAGCCTTCCGTCATAACAACGTTTTGCCTGTTTCAGCAGCTTTGGCCATTTTTTGCGTGCCAAGTCATAAACATGCACTTTTGGTGATGATCCTGAACCCAGCCTACCAACCCATGATTGGGCTTCTCTTGTGCAACACCTACCCAATGTCTACAAGAAGTCTAAGGTGTCGGCAGATAAGATGGAGCACACCCTGTGACAGTATGTAACCGTGTTATAAGCTTATAATAACTCTGGTAAATACTCGGGCCACCTACTCTGTTTTCAGCCTCTAGCGTATGGAGCATATTAAGCAGTTTGGTTCATCCTCTCTGCCCGCCTGTTACCTGCAGGGTGCTATAGGATAGTCCTACTTTTAGCCACCCTGTACAGGTTGCAAGAGCTGTTTCATCAGATCAGATTCAAAATTTAGGCCCTGGTCAGAATGGAAACGGGCAGGTCATCCGAATAATGTCTGAATTATTTGAGGACCAGATGGCATGTACTGTGGTTTTTGGCTGTCTGATCACAGGTGGGCACAGCCCAGAATAGCAGGTAAACATGTTTGTCATAACTAGGATGTTCTGGTATGAGTTGCTAGGCCTACTAAGGGAGAGAAAAATCAAGAGCCATTACCTCCAGTGGGTAAGTAACAGGAACCGGGTTCATTGGAGCTCTTGGTTCTGCCCTATCCTTCTGCATTGCTGCAGACAATACACCCAGACTGGAAAGCCCCCACCTCATTCTCCATATTGGTCCAAAAGAAGCCCTGCCTCAAGCGTGGTTAAGGTCCTTTCCACGCCACGCGTGCGCTTGTGGCTTCTCATGTGTTGCCTCACACGTCTTGACGCCTGGGACCTGGACACTCCATTTGGAACATTTGCTCCTGGGTGTTAGGGTCAATAATTCTACGACACAGGACCTCTTTTTGGACACAGAGTCCTTATACTGCTTCAACAGTCTCTGCGCCAACAGTGAGGGTGCTCCATTCGGCCATGGGACGTGACCCCTGTTCCACATTACCCTCTTGACAGCCTAGATGTCAGGATCAGCCTGCTGTTCAATTACCCAGCTATTGCTCGGCACTGCTGCTGACACAAACACACCTGTGGTGCTAGTGACGGCCATTCTGTGAAGGGCGAGTCACAGGGAACTGAGAGAGGGCGTCTGCGTTTGATGTTCTCTCTACCACACGGTACTGGACCTTAAAGTTGAGATGACAAGCTGGCCCACCAGCATTGTTCCACTCTACCCAACTTAGCAGACTAATGAGAAACAGGGTTATGTCTGTGTATACAATAAACTCCGCTCCAGTCAAGTATCTTTGAATTTCTCTGCAATTGCCCACTTCTGCGCCAGGAGCTCCAATTTAAATGAGCTTAATTAGCATCGCTGCATTTCCATAGGGTGCAGGCTCCAACTGGCGTCAGCAAATTACTCGCTTCCTTAACTTCCTGGACTTGAGCCAACACTGCCCCAACCCTTTGGTGACTGGCATCTGTATAGAGAATTAAGGGCTTGGAAAAAAACAGCATAGGCCTAAAACAAGAGCTTTTGTCAGTACTTCTTCAGATTATCAAAGGTAGTTTGGCCTCGGTAGACCAACCTAAGGGGCAGAGAGCTAAGCGTTTGTCATTTGGAATGCGCAACCAAAAGAGAATTCAGTGGCTGTGTGACTTTAGCAAACCCAGGAACAAAACGTCTATAATACCCGGCCAATCCTATAAAGGCCTTCAGTTCTTTGACCGTGGTGGGAACCCGGTCAATCAACCACAGCAGAGACTTTCTCTGGGTCTGGCATAACTCCCTTCTGGTCCACTACATGCCCCAAAAACTTCACTTGTCAGTGGAACAGTTTAGAGTTGTCAGGTCGAAGCTTCAGGCTGTGGCTCCATAGGCACTCAAATACTTCTTCCGGGTGTTTAAGTTGGTTGGCAAAATCAGGAGAGTAGACCATATCATCCAAGTAGATGAGCAGGGAGTCTGATCTGGCCACTGAGGCACTGCTGCATTAAACGCTGAAACATCGCCCCCAGCCCACCACCTCCTTCGGCTGGTGGGTGATTCCCTGGCGGCGAGCTGGCCAGACATAGCCCAGGAAACCATCCTCTGAGGTCACCTCAGTCCCGCGGCACACGCTAAAAGAGCCCTCTAGGCATTCTGAAACTTTGGGTTCTGACAGGAGAAAGACACTGAACCATCGGGGGTTATGGAACATAACATCCCACATGCTCACACTACATTCATGCCTATAATTAGGGGATTGGATGAGAATTCATCCTCCACTACAAAAACGCCACGTCATTTTATCTCATGGCCTTCAATATTAAAATCCATTATGGCGTAGCCTAAACAAGGGATGCGGAGGCCATTTGCAGCTTTGAGTTTGATCATAGCTGGGAGCTTCTTAACCTCACACTCTGGAAAAATGCTGACTGAAAACATTGTGCTGCATCAGCATGGTCTGTGAGCCTGTGTCCAACAGTCCCGTCATGTTGTGTGATTGGTCCTTTGTCCCCGATTGACCCAGTTTTGGATTGTGGGCGTGGCTATGTGGCTACACACCGGTGCGCAATTCAATGAATGGCCTATGCCTATTCACAAAAGTGTGACAAGCAGGTCAAAGATATGTCTGTCGACTGTGTCTCCATTTTTCTCCGTTTTGCCGGTTTATTCCAACTCTTACACGCAGAATGACTGTCCCAACAGGTTATGGGCCCAGTAAAGAGTTTGGAAGCCGATGGAATCGTTTATTGTTTGACGGAGATGAAAAGAATTATGAGCTCTGGGAAACGAAGTTCCTGGCACATTTGCGTCTGCTGGACCTGAAGACCACCATCCTGGGTGGAGCCCCCGCTGCAGGCTCAGATGGTGTTGCAGCAGATGCAAATAAAATGAGAGGCATATGCAGTCTTGATCCAGTTGTTGGACGATAAAAGTTTGTCTCTTGTAATGAGAGATGCTGCTGATGACGGGAGAAAAGCGCTCCAGATCCTGCGTGACCATTACGCAGGGAAGGGAAAGCCGCGCGTAATAAGTCTGTACACGGAGCTGACATCTCTTCAAAAGGGTATGAATGAGAGCGTCACAGACTATATTATTCGTGCGGAGACTGCCATCACAGCGCTGCGTAATGCAGGAGAGACACTTTAGTGACGGTCTACTGACCGCAATGATTTTAAAAGGTCTGCCTGATGTGTTCAAACCATTCTCTGTTCACATTACACAGAGTGATTCAACGTTGTCATTTGCTGATTTTAAGACTAAACTGAGGAGCTATGAAAGCACGGAGAAGTGTGGTGCGTCTGGCTCAGGAGAGGACAGTGTGATGAAGGTGAAAGGAAGAGACAGGAGAGATAATTGGAGTGCAAAACTCACCTGTTTCACCTGCGGTCTGAAGGGCCACAAAGCCGCGGAGTGCACTTCCATTGGAGAGCGTAGAGACCAGAGACAGTGGTGTAGCCTTTGTAAAAGCGCCACGCACAAGGACGCAAATTGTCGGCGGAGGAAACGGGACAAGGTGAAGCAAGCGGTGGATGAGGAAGACCACACGTTCGCCTTTAAGGTCCAGCTGGATGCCGCCGCCCCGGTCAACGCTGAGAGGATGAGGGGCCTCATGGTCGACTCGGGAGCGACAAGGCATATCATCACTGATATGGAGAAGTTTGAGGAGTTTGATCCAAACTTCCAAGCGCAAAGTCACATTCTGGAGTTGGCTGATGGAGAGCGCGCTAGCGGGATTGCGCTAAAGAAAGGTACTGCCAAAGTGCGCATGAGAGACAATAAAGGCCGTGATGTGGATCTGATGTTGAAGGAGGCGCTCTACGTCCCATCCTTTTCTCAGGACATCTTCTCGGTTAAAGCAGCAACGGCCCAAGGAGCAACTGTCATCTTCAAAGAGGGACAGAATCGTCTTATCCACAAAAACGGTACAATTTTTGATATTAACACACATGACAGACTATTTTATTTAGATACTCTTGAAAATGAAACTGATCAATGTAGTGTGTGTTATGACATTCAGACATGGCATGAAATATTGGGACATTGTAATTATGACGATGTGTTAAAGCTGGAAAGTGTAACAAACGTATGAAGATAAAAGGGAAAACTGAGAGGTCTAATCTGAAATGTGAAGTATGCATAAAAGGTAAATTTGCTCAGAGTAGAAATACAGATCCAGATGAAAAAGCTAAAAATGTACTGGAGCTTGTTCATACTGATTTGGCTGGGCCAATAGAGCCAGCAAGTAAAGAAGGCTTTAGATTTGCTCTTGCATTTACAGATGATTATTCTGGAGTCATTTTCACTTACTTTTTAAAATCTAAGAGTGATACTGTCAAAGCTACAGAGAGGTTTATTGCTGATGTTGCACCATATGGAAAAATTAAATGTTTAAGATCAGACAATGGAACTGAGTATACCTCAGCTGTGTTTCAGTCACTGCTAAGGCAAAATGCCATCAGACATGAAACCTCAGCCCCGTGGTCGCCCCATCAGAATGGGACAGCAGAAAGGGCCTGGAGAACTCTATTTGAAATGGCTCGTTGTATGTTGATAGAAAGTAAATTACCAAAACAGTTGTGGCCATATGCAGTACAAACTGCTGCTATAATTAGAAATAGATGTTTCAACAGGCGACTAGGACAAACCCCATACTTTGTGTTAACAGGGAAGATCCCTGATATGACCAAAATGAGAGCGTTTGGTTCAGAGTGTTTTGCTTACAAATACGATCAGAAAAAGTTGGACACACGCTGTGAAAAAGGAATATTTGTAGGTTATGACAAAAACAGTCCTGCATTTCTAGTGTTTTATCCAAGCACTGGTAAAGTGATGAAAAATAGGCTGGTAAAATTTGTGACAAGAACAACTAATGAATGTGACACTCAGACAGATGAAGAAATATATGACTATTCTAAATATAGACAAAGTGTACGGGAGCCACCAAAACCGGATGTGACTAATATGATCCCTGAAGAACTAAAAACAGAGGAGAGTGAATTGAATATCAACTCACAAAGTGAGAATGAGAGTAGTCAAAGTGCTCGTTATCCAAAAAGAGAGAGGAGACCCCCAAAATTTTACAGAGATTACGATTATGAAGTGAAATTTGATGAAGATAGATCATTGATGGATATTGACTATTGTTATCGTGTGACATGTGATGTTCCCCTGACATTGCAAGAAGCTGTTAACTCTCCCAAATCAGAGAAGTGGGTTAAAGCAATGCAGGAAGAAATGGACTCTCTAATTGAGAATGATACCTACACACTAACATCCTTACCTGAGGGCAAACATGCAGTGGGGGGCAGATGGGTTTTTGCTGTTAAAGAAAATCCAGTTGAGACCCTATACAAAGCCAGATATGTTGCGAAAGGTTATAGTCAATTGGCTGGGATTGATTATAATGAAACTTTCTCACCTACGGCAGATATGACTTCTGTACGTGCCCTAATGCAGCTTGCAGCTCAATATGATTTAGAACTCCATCAGATGGACATTAAAACAGCTTATCTGCATGCCCCTATAGATTGTGAAATTTATATGGAACAACCTGAAGGATTCGAGATAAAATCAAAAACAGGAGAGAAACTGGTGTGTAAACTTAACAAATCGCTTTATGGTCTAAAGCAGTCAGGACGAAATTGGAATAAAATGCTTCATGATGTACTTATTGAAAATAATTTTGTTCAGAATACAGCAGATAATTGTGTTTACACTAAACAATCTGAAAGTGAAAGAATTGTTTTAATAATTTGGGTTGATGACATTATTCTTGCAGCGAGTCATTGCCAAATCCTCGAGAACGTGAAGGAAATGTTGGGTGCAAAATTCAAAATTAAAGATCTTGGGAAATTGAGGCATTTCCTTGGCATCGATTTTGCCCAGAAAAGGGGGGAAATAAAAATGAATCAAAAGAGATGCATTACCAAAATTCTGGACCGATTTGACATGACTCATTGCAAACCCAGATTGACACCATGTGAAGTGAAAATGAAATTTGGCAGTGAAGGTGAGCCTGCTGATCCAAAGAAATACCGTGAGATGGTTGGCAGTTTAATCTATGTGATGACCTCAACCCGACCAGATTTAAGTTTTGTTGTGAGTAAATTGTCACAATATCTTGCTCAACCAAAACAAGAACATTGGGTTGCAGCTAAACATGTGTTGAGATATTTAAAAGGCACTGTGGATCAGGAGTTGTGTTACAGGAAACATGATAATCTATCACTTTTTGCTTACTGTGATGCTGATTGGGGAGCAGATCAGAATGATAGACATAGTGTGACTGGTTACTGCTTTAGTTTGGCAGAAAATGGACCTGTCATTTCCTGGAAGTCAAAGAAACAGCCCACTGTGGCTTTGTCCACTTGTGAAGCTGAATATATGGCTTTATCAGCTACTGCACAGGAGAGTCTTTATTTAACTAATTTGTTGACTGGAATGGACAATGGAGTGGACTATACACCTGTTACTATTTTGAAGATAATCAAGGTGCTATTTCCTTATCAAAAAACCCTGTGTGTCGCCAACGATGCAAGCACATCGATATCCGATATCATTTTGTCCGCTCTGTGATTTGTGATGGGAAAATTACAATTAAATATTGTCCGACAGATAGAATGGTGGCAGATATTTTTACAAAAGCTGTTACAAAAATAAGAATCGACAGATTTGTGATTTTTCTATTTGGTATTTGATGTAAATTATGTATGGTAATGTGATGCACTGTGTTATTGTTTATACTTGGTCAGTTGGGAACAAGTGGGGGTGTTGTGTGATTGGTCCTTTGTCCCCGATTGACCCAGTTTTGGATTGTGGGCGTGGCTATGTGGCTACACACCGGTGCGCAATTCAATAAATGGCCTATGCCTATTCACAAAAGTGTGACAAGCAGGTCAAAGATATGTCTGTCGACTGTGTCTCCATTTTTCTCCGTTTTGCCGGTTTATTCCAACTCTTACACGCAGAATGACTGTCCCAACACTCTTCGTCAGAGGAGTCATGCAATTCTGAACTCTAGATAGAAATAAATAAACAATGTAACACATATACACGCGTAAATGCACTAAGTTTGATAAACAACGTCATCGAGAGGGATACACGAGTGTAATCACATATTGAAACTTTACTGGTTCGTCCTAGCAGATTCATGTTATTTTGGTATTAGGACAAGTTAGACTCAATACAGCATTCTAACGTAATTCCTTTATTATTTACTAAATGTAGAAGAGGGGAAAACAGCAAAACAGGCGAGATGCTGCAGCACTCCAGCCACTTCTCTCATGTACTGCGTGCGTGCACAAATAAAGGGGCGAAATCAGAGGGAGGGAGGGTGGGACCACCAGTGTTTTGGGAGACGCTGCGATTCAAACTCCGGACAGCAGCTTTAAGAGCTGGGTCTAGCGTGGCTAGGCTTGGCATCTGAGACACTCACAACCAATTCTTTTTGTACTGACAGACTCCACCCACCAGAGGGCAGGAGGAAACCTCCGATATTTTGAGAAGCTACTGTTCAAGCAGCTCCAGGAGTTGAACCAGTCCTACCAGCCTGCCTCTGAGGAGCCCATCCTGCTGGGAACCTACAACAGGCCTCCAGACCATCTTCCAGAGAGGGAGGCCTATGAGGCTCTGTGCAGAGGAGAGGGACTGCAAATGGTAACACATGAAGAAGAAATAACAGCCTATTAACAATGATGCTGCATGTAATGACAAGACCAGTAGTAGACAGGCAGTCAAAAATACTTTATCTTATACGTCTTTAGTGTTAACTTTTTATGAAACTAAATCTTTAAGCAGCCACCAAGAAAGTTTAATGTAGAGCTGAAATGAAAGAAAAGTTGACTATAAACAACATGTTTTCTGTTTTCTGATGCTGTACTAATACAAACTGGAATCGATTTCAAGTTTGTAGTAGTTTGTGTTAGATTTACAATTACTAAATCTCAAAGGTAGCAATGTAGGGTATACATTGTTCAGCACATATGATCCAGGGTTTAAACTGTTCAGTCAGTAGTTTTACAGATTCTTTCTATTGTGTGACAGTCACATTTATGAGGATGTCTCATGTGGATGTGGTAACGCTTAGATGCTTGACTTTACAAAATTTTAACGCTAATTGAATTGCGGTTGCAATATTTGAAAGTTATAATCTCTATTCAATATTTTTACCAAATTGTACAGTCCCAATACAAACCATCATTTGCAAAAGTTTTTCACAGTTCAACCTGCATCAGTGAATCAGAAAGTGTATTTGGTGTCGAAGAGCAATGTAATGTACAGGAGCCTATAGTAAGAACTATAGTAAGAAATATGTCATTTGTCCTGTTAAGTAGTGCGACAAAGTATAAAGGACTAGAATTGCAAGTGTCTATGCATGCAACTTATGTAAGAACATGAATGATTACATCATGATTGTGTAAGAACTTAACTTGTAAGACAAGATTTATCTCAGCAGAGGGCAATCAACAGACATCTGATTAAAATTCCTTGAATTGGAGATAAACTAGTTTTCCCATAGCTGTCATGGAGTACTGTTAACTCTCTGATACACATAACTATAACTTCAAACTAACTTAAGTGAAAAGTTTTTAATTGTAAAGCAGCAACAGCTGGAAAAGTTAGGTTTACATCAACAGTAAGTCAACACAGCTCTGATACTGAAAACTGTAAACAATAAAATGAGGCTGACATGTGAATGTACTAATAAGGACACAAGAATGACACTGAACTTTATTCCTTAGAGATTCAGGTTGAAGAAACAAGTAAAGAGAGCTTAAGACAAAAATAAATAAACAGACCTTTTTCTCTAGTCATTCTTCAGCACAGGTTAGACCCTGGTTGGCCTTGGCATCATGCAGTACTGATTCCCCTTCTCACATGACTGAATTGGAAACACGTCACCACATACTTGCGAGAGTCAAGTGAATAATTCAACAAAAATGATGCAAAACATTTACTGCTTTCTTGTTATTCTCCATATTTTACCAGACTGAAGCAAGACGTAGCCGTTTGTTCTGCCGCTACCATGACGGGAGAAGGAACCCTCGTCTACTGCTGAGGCCCCTGAAGGAAGAGGACGAGTGGGACAGCCCTCACATCGTACGATACCTGGGCATTCTGTCAGATGAAGAGATTGGGAAGATTAAAGAGCTGGCAAAACCCAGGGTGAGACGAAAAACAATTTTTAAATAAAATGTCACATTTGCCTCTAAATAGAAAAAAGGGGGCGACATAACAAAATATTTACGTATCCAAACTTCAGTGAGACCAAACTTCATGCTGGTATGGAAAAAGTGTAATTTGCTTTTGTCAAAAGCAAATTCTATTTTAATTTTGATTTGTAATGATTCTTTCATCCTTACATCCCCAGTGTATAAAAGTTGTTTTCTGAATCTGAATACAAAATAAGAATAAGTTATATAGAATGCTGGATATATCATGTAAGATTAATGGCTTAGCGTGACATAATGTAGATGTATCTGAGTGGAAAAAATGGATAAACTCTTGATATGTAATATATTTGTTTATATCTGTGTCTGTTTTATTGTTGTTTTTTAAGCTTGCCAGAGCTACTGTCCGTGACCCCAAAACAGGTGTCTTGACCACAGCCAACTACAGAGTGTCAAAAAGGTAGCTCGTTCTTTGGGTTTACTCTTGTGGGTTTTAGTTATTAATACATAGTTACATATGCCATTATTATCACTTTTTTGTGTTAATTATTAACACCATCTGGAGGCCCTGTCTTTCCCTGTAATTATTATTTGCTGCAAGGATACCATTTTTACTGTAAACTGTTGTGGAATTTGTGCAAGAGAAGTTCCTTAGCCTTACACAGCGCACATGCCTCTGGTAAATAGCACTATGTTGTGATGATGGTACATGCAGTCAGCAAAATGCAAGTTGAATCAGGTGAAAAGCCAAACTGGTAGGTAAAATTTTAAAGAGCGGCGATTGTTTCAGATGGCAAACGATTTCTGACAAGAAAAGAATGATGATTGCAACGTCAAGCATTAAACAGCAAAGATAGTCTGGGAAAATAAAATAAAATGATGAGCAGAAGGTGAGGAATCGAACACGGTCTAGGTCTCTCTGGTTTTCACCCAGAGCCCTAAGCACTGAACACTTTAATTAACAACACTTGTGTCCTCAGCAATTAACGTGAGAGTAAAAGAGGTTTCAAGGACTGGAAGTGTTATTTAAAGGAAACGGAAGACACCTGTGGTTCTTTGCAGACATGAAAAGCAAATTTGAGCAAACAGTTCAAATGCTGCTTTTAGACTGATTCTTTATTGGCTGTTTTGAGGGTTCAAGTCATCATCATCAGCCTTATTAAATAGTTGTTTGATTAAATGAGGTGAAAGGAAATCAAGACGACCTATTCCAAGCCTTGTTTAAAGTCAAATATCAATGGATAAGCTGGATATTTGTAGTGTTTTAAGGGTTTAAGTGTGCATCAGTGTGCTCATATACATGTCTGTTTCTCCAGTGCATGGCTGGAAGGAGAGGACGATCCTGTTATTGAGAGAGTCAATCAGAGAATAGAAGACATCACTGGCCTCACAGTAGACACAGCTGAGTTACTGCAGGTAATGTTCTATATTCTACACATTTCTCTCACAATATTCTGTCAAACTCCTGAAAGACAACAAACTGAGTTACTTGGGAAAATAATCGATAGACTGACACTGAAAATAGTCAGTAGTTGCAGCTAGCTATTACTTATGACCTTTTTGAGCAGCTGAATTTGACAAGCTGAGCAACGGTATGGTGAAAAAAACAAACAAAAAAAAAACTAAACGAGCAGAATAAGAGCGCCAGCTGAAACCAGGCTCTAAAAAAGGTTCAAGGACAATCTCCTGGTTCATTTTAGCTTTACCTTAGCAACATCAACCCTACAACATCACTTCGCAGCAATACCAAGTCACATACAGTTCAAAAGTGCGCAAGCTTTTCATTTTCTTTCCATTGTTAAACTGCATCCACTATGGTAACAGATTATTCTCCAGAAGCTTCTCCAACACCCTTTTAACCCTAACACCTTATTAATTGGGCTGACAGCTCAGTCAGGAATAATAAAAAATAAATGTCAAGAAAGACGGTCTGACACTGCACTCTGAAACTCAACACACTAATGCTGTTTATAAAGAAAACAAACTATTTAAAGTTTGGTCAACTTTTTTTCAGTTACTGTTTTAAACCTTTGAAAGGTACTGTAGATTGTAGGTAAGCACTGTAAAGAACCAGCAACTATTTAACCGTTTCTAAAACTATTTATTGCTGTTAGTAATCACTTACTGATTCATGTATATAAATGCATCTTTAGACTGGGCTCTCATGTAGTCATCTGGCCCTAGCTCTTCTCCCTGAGGTTGTTGATGTTTTCTCTCTTAGTTTGAAACTTTGTCTGGATGTGTGGGATTTCTGACTCTCTTGCCAGCATCTTTCCTCTGGCAAGCTTCGAGTCACTAAAAATAATTTGTGATGAATGATAGTTGCTCAGTAGGATGTCCAGGTTGACCTATGAGCTGGAAATTCTATACCTCCCGCGAAAATATCAAGCCAAGAAGGAAAACATGCAATAAAGTCAGAAGAGCCATCTTTAGAAGACATGTACCTTAGAAAAGGGGAGGGTTTAGCCCAGCCTAAAGATTTGTACTGGAGGATAAATAAATGAATAGTAATAGTAAACTTTTAATCATGTTGCTTGTTCAGTTAAAAAAAAAATAGAAAAACAGCAATGCTCACATGGTGTTAGAAAGATTAGTCGAAAATGAAGCAAAATACAGACAACTGTGGACAGAAAGACATGAAAATGGGTGAAAATGAAAACACCGGTGTAAGACGAAGGTGCAGAAGAATTTAAACAGTGACACGTTATTCATAATTTTGCCTTTGTACACCACTGCACTGATCTTCGAGCTTTACTTCAAGGGGTTCAACAACATTGTTGCCTTCGCTATTTAGGAATAAGAGCCATTTTCCTCCATTTTCTCAGATTTAAGATGAATTTGACGACTGACTGACCAGCAGTTTCGTGATCAATTGTGGTGGGTTTCCTTGTTAGTTCACCACATGTTCAGGAGGTCAAAGGTTGAGAGTAGATTTTAAGTACTGAATTTGCGTTTGGTAGCTGTTTTGATAGTGCAAGTGAAAGAGGCCATTGTTAGGTTGAGAAAAACTAAACAGACCTTTGAGATGTAGCAAAATTTTTGGGAGTCCCAACATCAACAATTTGTCATGCTCTTTAAAAGGAGGAATGTGCCGGCAACATCCAAAGACCTAGAAAATCATGGGGTCGACTAATGTGGTGCAAGATTCAAACCGCTGGTGACCTCAAAGAACAGAAAGGCCGGATTGCAGTTTGCCAGAAAACATATAAAAAAGGGAGAAAGAATGGGCTCATGATCCACAGCATACACGTACCACAGCTGTCGGACACGGTGGAGGCAGTATTATGGCATAGGCATGCATGCCTATGACTGGTGTTTATTGATAATGTGACCTCTGATAGAAGTAGCAGGATGAATTCTGAAGTACTTTAGCTTAGATTCTGTTGAATGCAGATTCTCAGTACAGATGGATGATAACCCAGAACATGCATATATGATACCAAGAGCTACTTAAGGCAAAGAAATAGAATGATTTTAAATGGCCAGGTCAGTCACCTGACCTCAGTCTTCCTGAGCTGTTTTTTTTTTTGCGTAGTCAAGATTAGTATACAGAAGCAATATTATAAAAATAGTATCACTGTCCAAAAACCTATGGACCTGACTTTGGTGTCATGGCACAGAGGCAAGTATTTTGAAGAGAATTTAGTGATAGTGCTCAATCCATATTCATTTCCAGTCACCTTGCAGGACTGTTTATGCCCCCACCACAAAACAATGAAAGTCAGTTGATGTTTGTTTATAGTGTTCAAAACTTCGAAAAGTTGACCTTTAAAGCCTCCACAGCATCCTGATCTATCAGAAACCACGTTGCAGTCACTTATGGTAATCCACAGATCTAATTTGTAAACTATTTTGTGTCAAAGAAGAAGTCCCTGCTGAAGTTAATAATTGAGTTACAGATTGTTCCAAGAAATATTTATCCATATTTAAATGCACCCGTTATGACAGGATTGGTAGAATTGCACATCTGTGATGTTAGATTGTGGGGTATTTGCACACGTTATGTAATACAAAAGAACAACAAACAATGTCATGTCCAGTGGACAGAGGGGCTCATTCATTACCTTTTCCTGTGAATCACATTTGCCAATGACTGACCAGGTTGCAAACTATGGAGTTGGAGGACAGTATGAGCCGCATTACGACTTCTCGAGGGTAAGTTCACTTTTTGGGTGCAAGTTTGTGTGTGTGTGTGTGGATGAAAATTCTGCTTGACATGCTTCCCATATCTTCTAAAATTTGCCTGATCATTGCTGTGGACATCTAAGCAATGTTTTCTCACTTTTTTGTATCTGGCGACCATCCATGCATATCATCTCTAGCTTCATGTGCTTTATGTGTGCAGCTGATTGCAATCAATCATGTCTTGTTATTCCATTACTCCTCTGAGAGAAAGAATGTGCAAATGAGGAAAATGATGAACGGTAATGTGTACTACAGATGCTCCTTAAGGAAATAACTTCATTATTCAAAAACATCTCACTTTTTCTCATTATATTGTCATTTGCATTATATACTTTTAAATATGCAGTTTGAGGCTGCTTTAAATTATTTTTTGAATGTATTTATGACAGATAACAGATTTCAATTTGATTTGAGTGTCGTTTGTGCCCTTTGTGGCGGACTCCTAGTGTGAGTCTTTTTGGTGATGGGTTAAACATATAAACATCTGTTGCAGCGTCCTTTTGACAGCAACCTCAAGGTCGATGGAAATAGACTTGCTACCTTCCTAAACTACGTAAGTAACGTGTGTGTATGCAGTTCGTTGATCATGTATTTTCATTCTTAAATTTTATCTTCGTAGAAAGATGAGCCTGATGCTTTCAAAAGATTAGGCACTGGAAATCGTGTGGCAACTTTTTTAAACTACGTAAGTACGTGCATCCAGACGCCGTTGAATGAAGGCTGGTGGTGGCAGTCACCTGAAATCTGCTCTACATCCTTTTGTTTTGCTTCACGGGCATAAGCATACGCTCTGGCTCAATCTTGGACTTGGATTGATTGACCTTCATAGAACTGGCCTGTAGTGTGGCACTAATTGACCTTCCGTGTGGCATTACAGTCCTATAGTGTAAAAATGTAGAATGATGTGACAAGAGGCTGTAACATCTTTATAGATTTTGGGTGGATGCTCGAAAAATGGTGCTGGATAAATATCAGATCCCCTGGATGACTGAGAAACGCTCGTAGATGAATATGTAAAAACTATTTTTTTTGTCAATCAGTTCCAGTACATATTGTGGAGAGTTTTGTTGGCCATTCCCCATTAACATGCTAGTAAAGAAGCCACATTTTACTTTGCCCTTGCTAACACTGACCTTTGCAAAAATGGAAAATTAGAAAATGAGAAAAGATTTTGTTTGTACAGTTGCATTTTTCCCGCAATATAACCAGCAATTCATATATTGTTACTTGATACACAACTTGTTTTTGTTTGGGTGCACTATTCATCTATAATGGATTTAAGACTTCTAATAAACAATCTAAATTTGATTATAAGATGGACATGATCCAATAGTATGTAAGGACTACAATCAAAGAGGAGTTCATTCAAACCTTTGTCATCTGTAAGGAAATGAAGGTCAACTCGATGAAAATATGACAGAATTATATAAAGCAGTTAAATCCATGCATCAAGCCATTGCAAAATGAAATTAGTAGAAATCGTTGTGATGAAAATTGTTCCACGATGCCTCAGATGCATGGCGCTGAAACATAAATATAGCATAAGAAAAACACCTCACAAAGTCAGCAGTCATTCATGACAAAGTCATGCTTGAATCGTGGACAAACTGTAAAAATAATGCAATATGAGATACAACACACCTAAGTAACATGAAACAAATATCATTTTTGTATTAAAGAATGGGATGAAAATCACATTCATGTTTTCTTGTTTAGCATGTACCCCCCCTCCAGCAGCAAGTTTGCTATTTTTACATGTGAAATGACAGAATATGAAAACATGGTAATGGTAATAGTAATACATGCATCTTTCAGTATGTTGACATGTTACATGTTGTTCTAAATTGAAACAGCAGTGTATGTATATTATTAAGCTGTACACAGATTATTATTGAGTACCTTTGTGCATTCGAAAACAGAGACCGAGTTTCCAACCGGGTTGTTATCTTTTGTCAGATGAGTGATGTCGAAGCAGGAGGTGCCACAGTTTTTCCTGACTTTGGAGCTGCAATCTGGCCTAGAAAGGTAACGACAACAGAGAATTGTACGTGTGAGTGAAGATGCACTTTTCATGTTTCATTCTTTATTGCATGTTTTACTTGTCATGTCCTTGGACTAATGTATCATTGTGTAATGTGTGGCAATCTATCAAAGATCATTCCTCCAGTTGAAAGTCAGCTGGAGGAACAGATGTATCTTTTTTTTGTTTTTGTTGTTCATCTTGGCCAGGTCGTTATTGAAAATGAGAATCAGTTCTCAACTAACTTATCTGGTTAAACAAAAATAAATAAAGTATCTGTGTATGTCTGCCACGGACATCTCTCCGCATGAAGCTCTTTGTGCTCAAAGACTTATTCAATCCAACATACAGTATGTCTCAGTGTCTCTGGGATCTTTGTCTCCTCTTCCTTATGCACACCGGGTGTTACCATGTTTTCTTGTCTTCACAGGGGACAGCGGTTTTCTGGTATAATCTGTTCAGGAGTGGGGAGGGAGACTACAGGACCAGACATGCAGCTTGTCCTGTCCTAGTAGGAAGTAAATGGGGTGAGTCAAAGTTCAGATTCATATATACAGGGTTTGAATTTAGTAAAGGTCTCATCTGGTGAAAATCCATTTTATTGTGTTTTGTTTGTATTAAAAACTTGAGAGGAGTCAGAAAGGTTTATTCACTCACAAAAGCCACTTCTGCTCACTCTATAATGTCACAGCCATGAGCAACTCACGACAAACGTTCTGTTTGCTCCAAGAATGAACTCAAGAATCGTCATGCACCCCAGAGAGTTACTTTTGTTATTGATTGCAGTGTCCCCACAACAACAGGGTTGCGTTATCATTAGCTTTGATTGTATGCCTACAGGTCAGAACTTGAAGGAAACTCCATGCTAAATGGTGATGGACAATTAGAAATAGTGGACGCTTTAAGATTGAATTAAAACAAGTAAAGCAGGACTATGTGGGTTACTGTGTTTTCATGTTGCCATCTGTGCATCATTGCAATCTAAACTTCGCTGGTGTCAGCCTTTGACATCCACTTGCTTCTCTCTTGGTTACTATGCCCACATAAGTTTAATTATGTTTACATGTAAAATGCAAAAGTCTTCAAAAAAGGGGCACAATATGGAGGTTTTAAAGGGAACTGGAAATGGAGACACTGTAGTAAAGAAAAACTCCCATCTTTGCTCCATATTAAGAAATATGAGGTCACAGAAGTTTTCCAAATGACTGGAAGAGACCACTTTTTTAAATTATATTTAAGGAAGTTGTGTTTCTTTATATATCGTCGTCATCACATTTTTTCATTTATGAGTACTTTTTTTTGTTCAGTGTTCTGAAACACATCATTGAATTAGTACCTCAAAAATAAAGTTAGTTATTTAGTTATTCTTGGTTAAGTTGTTAAATTTGGATACACATGCAAGTGATAGATTTAAGGGAAAACTCAGAACACAGGACAACAGAAGCCCTGTCTAAGATATTAGACAAACTGATAAGGAAGTCTGCAAGTCACTGTAGTTGAATCATGGAAACAATGTTTGTATATTGAAGACAGGGAAATCAGTGTTGCATGTTCACACAAAACTCTGCGTCTGAAACATATATAGAATGTCAGAAAAAAGTATTTTTTTCTATGTAATTAAATTTAAAAATGTAAACTTTCATATATTCTATGTTCATTACACATAAAGTGAAATATTTCATGTGTTTCTGTTTTGTTTTTTGATGATTATGACAAATATAAAATCAAAAAACAGCATCTCATATTATAGGAATATTTATTAAGATCAAATAGCAATGTCCAGCTTCTGAAAAGGAGGTTCATTTACACAATGAATACTTGTTTGGGCCTCTTAACCACAAATTACTACTTCATTGTATTGTGTCATGGAGGAGATGAGCCTGCAGAGGTGTTATGGGGACTTGGCTTGCCAATCGAGCACACAGTAATATCATGATCAGTAAACCATCTGGTAGTAGTTTTAGCTCTGTGGGAAGATAGCAAATCCTGCTAGAAAAGCAAATCTGTATCTCTGTAAAGCTTGTCAGCAGTTGGAAGAATGAAGTGCTCCAACATGTCCTGGTAGATGCTGCGTTGACTTTGAATTTGAGAAAACGCAGTGAACCAACACCAGCAGATGACATGACTCCCTAAATCATCACAGACTGTGGAAACTTCACATGACTTTAAACAGGAGAGCCTGGGTTCAAATCCCAGCAGTGTACCTTTCTGCTACTGGACAGAAGATCGGGAGTTCAAGTTCCAGCATCATCAAGCTGCTGCGTACCTAAGCAAGGCCTTTAACCCTATCTGCTCCAGGATCAGCCTTAGTGAGGCTGAACTTGCGCTCTGACCCCAGTTTCTACAGGTGTGGGAAAAGAAATCAGTGGAGTATATTGATTAAAAATAAATAAAAGATGACTGAGCAACAGTCCAGTTCTTTCTCTCTTCAGCCCATGTGAGACACTTCGACATTGTCTCTGGTTCAGGAGTGGCTAGATCTTAGGAATGTGACAGTTATTGCTCCTTCCTGAAGACTGGTGTCTGGTGACTCTTTATGGTACGGTATGAGCCTGTGGCCTAAACTCCTTGTGGAAATAGTTGATGATTGTCTTCTGGACAACTTTCAAGTCAGCTGTCTTCCTCGTGATTGTGGTTGCTTGTAATGACCTAGTCCAGAGTTCAGCAACCTTAAAGACTCAAAGAGTCATTTGGACCCGTTCAGAATTTGTCATTTCTCATGCAATGCCTAGACAACCGTTCATTACACCAAGAAAAAAAACATCCCAACACGGTACTACCAAATAGCCAGCTGGTCGTGGCAGGAAACGTCTTTCTACCCCACCAGATGGTTGTGTACTCATTCGTTCCTGTGTCAGGAATCGTCATCAAACCTCCGGGGACCTTAGAAATGAGTGGGCACTGTGAAGAAATGTGACTTGTTCTGCAAGGACAGTTGGAAACCGACTTCTTGAAGCTGATCTGAAGTCACACAAGGCACGGAAGAAGCCCTTCATCAACGAAAGGCAGAGGAAAACCTGGTTACGCTTTGCTGGGGATCACAAGGATTGGACTGTTGATGACTGGGCTAAGGTTCTCTTCAGTGATGAATCTAATTTTCATTTGATGCCCACTCCAGCCAACTTACTGGTTAGGAGGAAGCATGGAGAAGCTACAAACCAGACTGTCTGCCCCTACAGTAAAACATGGGGGTGGTTTAGTGACAATCTGGGTTTTTTTCAGTATGTGTGGAACACAGAACAAATGCAATTGTGTGAAAAGCCAATGAACCAGGTCATGTTTGAAAACAGTCTTCTTCCATCAACTGGAAAACTCTTTCCTGACTGGAATGACTGGAATTTCCAAAAAGACAATACCACACAACAAAGTCAGTTAAAGCCTGAATGGTGAATCAAAACATTGGAACCATACCTTGGCCTGTTCAATCTCCAGATCTAAATCCAATTGAAAACCTCTGGAAAATTATCAGATGCAAAGTGGAGAACCACAAACCAAAAACAAAGCAAATTAGTTTGAATTTGTCCAACAGAAATGGGCTGCTGTGACAGCAGAACAATGTCAGAAGCTGATGGAGAGCATGAAGAGACGCATGGATGCAGTAATCAAAAACAATGGTTATGCAGTCAAGTACTAACTCCTGTTTGGATCATGTGACCAAAACAGAAAGAAAAGAAAACATGTAATGTCTAAAAGCTGTTTTTGGCAGTACAATGCCATAGCTATTGATGGAAGAACTCAAGTGATTTTGGTTATTATCAAGAAAAGCATGAAAATGTCTAGATATCAGCTCTTAAATGAAACTCTTATGAGCTATTTTTGTTGTTATCATTATATTTGTCCAAACAAATGCAAATATACCTTTAGTTGTACCAGGTTAAAATGAACAAGAAATTGAAGGAACAAGGATGGTGTAATGATTTTTTCCATGACTGTGTATTAAGAACAAATGGTGAGGGTATCACAGCTATCAAGAGGGATAGAATCTTTGTGTTTCAGGTGTTACTAAAAGCAATTTAAGCCTTTCATTGTCAATATTTTCAATATAGCAGAGGGAGTCCTCCAGTAGAGTAGGTGTATGTATTCATTTATAGATGTCTTTTTTTTATATTCCATATAATCCCAATACGCTTGCATCTCTTACCTGCCGGTGCTATTTTGCTCCTCATTTGTAATATATTTTTATTTTTTGTTTTGTCAGTGTCAAACAAGTGGATTCATGAGCGAGGACAAGAATTCAGGAGGCCCTGTGGCTTGACAGAAGTGGACTGAAGTTTACACCACATCTATGAAGCATATGACCACATTGACACACACACACACACACACACACACACACACACACACACACACACACACACACACACACACACACACACACACATACACATACATGCAAACGTACTTCGCAGTGCCTTGATTCTACCAATTCAGACACATTCTGCATCACTTATATAAGTGTTCTCTCCTTCAGCTTGTCTGCATGATTAGCAACCCGGGAAGATACATCCCACAGGTGTGTGGGATCTAACAGGAAATTACGTTTCTTCTTGTACTGGCAGATTTAGAGCTCTGTATTCTGTCACACAGTGTCGCACTAGCTCACTTTGTTAAACAAATGAAATTAGAATTAATAAAAGGAAATAGGACTTATAAATGGAATTAACGAGCTAAAAAAAACACAATTTCTTTATTTGTTTTTTCTGAGGTACAAACTATTTTTAAGAGTAGATTGAAATGAGTCCAATGCAGAATCTTTTCACTAATACATATGTGTTTAAGCTCTCATGTGAACAGTTTATTTCATTGCTTTTACAACTTTGAACAAATCACCAGCATTAGTCGGAGTACAGAGAACCCATTCGTCATTTTGGTCGTTTTCACATTTCTTAGCAAACTAACATGCAATTTTCATACACTAAACACTTCTGAATATGAAGTAACAACTGAGCGAAGAAAAAAAAACTTGTGTTGAAATAACAGCTTTGGTGAGAGACTCCGACCTGTGGACTCAACTGTAGGTTTTTATGTCAAATCCTTCCTGTATACTGTTGACCTCGGCAATGCAATCCGAGAAACAGCCTCTCTGTGTTGGTTATTTGAAATACAAATGAAAGGCTTTAAAGAAAAAGTATCACCCATCAAATGAACTTTAGTGCCAAACCTCCATCGGTAACAGCTTTATTTTTTTGTCATTTCATTCTTTATCATTTACACCCAGCGTCTCATCCATCACACTCAGATTTGACAGAAATGTCTCCTCCAAATCATGTTCATTATTTTATTTATATAGTGTTTAAATTATTACACTGTTGTTACATTGTATCCTCTTTTTACAAGATGGCCAACAAGAAAGTCAATAAACAGTGCCTTTTATTACATTTGTTTGTGTCTTCCTTCACTGTTTCATGCATTTCACATTCTGCAGTCGTTCACTGTAACTCGTTCACCGTACTGCATGGATTGATTTATTAATATGAGTTAGTTTTTATTGCAATAAGCACCTATGGTCACAGTGTAATTTATTATCCTTATTTGTTACAGTTATGCCATCTGTATTTATGAGTAATTTTTTGTACAGTGTTGCCAGTTAAGGCAGAAAGAATGCATGAACAGCTAATCGTAATTGGCTGTTTCAATATCCATCCTTTATTTGTACACTGTTTAATCCTCATTAGTGTCGTGGGGGGGGGGGGGGGTTGAAGCCTACCCTGGACAGGTCACCGATCTATCACAGGGCTACACATAGAGACAAACACTCACATTCACGCCTTCGGACAATTTAGAATTACCTGTTAACAGCATGGTTTTGGACTGTGGGAGGAAGCTGGAGTACCTGGAGAAAACCCACGCATGCACAGGGAGAACATGCAAACTCCATCCAGAAACATCCCAGGCCCAGGCCGGGATGCAAACTGGGATCTTCTAGCTCCGAGTTGATGGTCCTAACCACTGAGCCATAGTGCAGCCTCTCTTTTAATATATCAGCACCAAATGCATATACAGTAAGAGCTGTTACTAAATAGGAAGTTCTGATTCAGACATCTGAATAGGCCGTGTGCTGGGAGTCGAACCACTTAAAATGTTCGCTGAATCTAGGTGGATATACTCAAGGCATATGCAAAGTGATGCTCTCTGAAAGCTTCTCCTGGGCCTCTACGTAGGCACTGACAGTTGAAGACCTGTCACACCCAGTAATGTAATAGTTTGCTCAGGATCAGGAGAATTGTGTTTGCACCTTGTACAACTGCCAGAAGTACACTGTGTACTGGGTTACACTGGGGCATGACAGAGCCGAAGATGCTTCCCAATCATCTGCCTTGAGTCTGAGTTGCCTGTAAGAATCCATGAACAGTGGATGATGGACTGACACAATGCCAAAATATACTGTATGCTTTTGTGCCAAGAAAAAGAAAGATGTTTTGGGTCATTACCGTAAGGTGAATATGTAAAGTATCTCAGCGGAACCTGTCCCAGCGGATATGTCCAGTTCTGAATTTCTCTCTCAGTGCAGTACGGATCCAAAACAAACACATCAACTCAGGAAGGGAGTGGGAAAGCTACACTTACGCTAGAGAACTTCTGGGAAGTCATCATGGGAAGACACGGGGGATGAACAAAAAAGATATGGAGAAGAAACGTGAAATCGTGGAGTATACAGTGTACATAGGCAAGATTGGCAGGAGGCTAAACCAGGGGCGGGTGAGAATGGTCAAGGGAGCAAGAGAAAAACGTGAACTGCAATGGAAACAACATGTGAGTACTTCAAAATGAAACATGACATGTAATGATTGATGGTGTGATTGTTTGTATATGAAGCCCTGTCATAGAGTGGCGACCTGTCCAGGGTGTCCTCTGCCTTCACCCTAAGTCAGCTGGGATATGCTTTGTAACCCTACAGAGGATTAAGTAGTGTATAGATAATGTATGGACATAATGATTGATAATATTTAAGTTTTTGAACATTTGTTTTTTGAGCACTTGTGGTGGGGGTTGTAGTACTTCTAGTGGAATAGATAATCAGTCACATAATTCCTGCTACCTCCATCCAGCTGCTCACAGAAGAGCTTCAAAGAGAAGACTGCCTGTGTGAACTAAAGAAACTATCATTTCTAATCAGATTAGTTTTTGAAGACACATCTGTAATAGCCACCATCTTTTTCTAATGTCGATTTTTTGTCTTGCAATGTCAACAGACAAAGGTACATATCCCATCAACCATTACAACTTTTAAATCTTATTTATGGTATCCAATTTTGTCCTTCGTTCTAAATATTTCAGCCATTTACCATTTACTTTTGATTTCTGCTACGTATTAAAATGTTCAGAGTTGATTTAGCTCACTGCTTACTTCTTAACAGTTTCACATGCTATCTTGCAGCATAGAGTCTGGGTGTTAACGCTTCAAAATACGTACTTTTTCCTTATCAAAAAGCATTTTCTATTGTTTAAAATCAACTGACTTAATCCATAATACTCTATCAATAATTGTAATTATTTACATTTATCTGTACATTCATCTGTCTTTATGGTCTGGCATTTTACCATGGATGGCATGAATATGAAGCTCAACAGGCAGACCTCCACAGACATGCCATGATGTGGTTGTGGTTCAGGTTATTTACTGTTAAGGAAATAAACTGAACTCGTGTACACCCCCTGTGTACACAAGACTCCTTGAGAAAGATCTGGATTGGATTAGTTTCAAAGGAATGCCTTTAAATAAGCATGACCTTTGCAACATAATCATGCACTTGTCTGCCTTTTTGTTTGCTGTTGATTTTCCTGTGATTCACATCCATAGAAACAAGAACCTTTAATCTCCATGCACACCAATGTGATTATCAGTTATCTAATTATTGTTAAAGTTTGTACACTAAAAAAAATACTGTAATGAGGTAGAAGAAGAATAACAATGTTTTTGAGTTACTACAACTTTTAACGGAATTATGTTGAACTAACTACCTTAAATTAGCAAAATTCCCTTTCTTCCACAGTCAAAGGTTTTGTTGATTCCCAGTTTGAAAGCATAAACATTATTATATCATCCAAACCCCTCAAAATGTTGTTTGCAACTTAAAAGGTTTTACTAAATCATAAAATTAGATTTCAATTTCGCAACCATGCATTTAGTAATGGGAAAAGGTCACTTTAATTACTTTCTGTGTGTAACAATTACCTGTTTGACATATCAGCAGTCTTTCTCATGAAGCTAATATATGTGGAGTTGATGTACTTCGAGCTGATACTGTTTGATCTGTGTCGTGTAGCTGTCTGATCTTCATCCTGTAAACAATGGTAACTCCGGTTGTTCTGTGTCAACTTTACATCAGTGGTCAAAGTTTACTAAAAGTCCTGGCTGTGATTTATTACCTTTGTGCTTGTTCAGTTTGACTTGACAAGATGTCAGAGGGTCACACTCTTACAATTAAAGGAATATGTGGGAGTCAGAAAAGTTTAGATGAATTCAACAGAGTTTGAAGGCATGCCTGTGATTACACTGTTGACAGGATGTATGATGAGAGGTCCAAAATCAGGTTAGCACAGCACAATAAATCCACTGACTATAGTTGTGGTCTTGCATTTCTCAACCCTCCTGAACAACCCCATTATATAACATTAAATGAATAATTTACATCTTATGTAATTAATAAGGTAATAAACACTTTTACAAGACAGATGAATGAAGTGATAACATGCTTGTTCGCTGGATGTGAACGATAGTACCTCATACCTGTGATGTGGACATCGAAATGCATTTCTGCATGGATAATGAAAATATTTCATCTGCCTATTTTGGGTTAATTATTGTTTATCTTTTCTTGTGAAAAGCTGGAGGCAACAATGGCAGAGTGAATGATTTAGTGGCAGTTAATATGTATAGAATTCAGTTATCAA
Organism: Acanthochromis polyacanthus; assembly: GCF_021347895.1. Taxonomy (NCBI): domain Eukaryota; kingdom Metazoa; phylum Chordata; class Actinopteri; family Pomacentridae; genus Acanthochromis; species Acanthochromis polyacanthus. The sequence continues at coordinate 5,617,679 of NC_067129.1, forward strand.
CGTAAATTCATGACTTTTGTGGTTTTGTTTAGCAATTATCATCCCCAAAAACCTGACTTAGCCTTTCCACATCTAGACAACTGTGTACTTAACCCTCAAGCAACCAAGTTATTTTAGCGACTAAAATGACCGACTGGGGTCATTTCTGACCCCACTATATTTTACACAGGAATATATCTACTTTAGTGCCTTTTTTTGTACTTTCTTACCTGTTCCACTTCACTGCATTTTAAGATGGATATTCTAAAATAACCTTCTTTTATTATTCATGAATTTTAATCATTTTTGACTCAGAGCTAAAGTAAAACCATATGAACAATATGATGCATTGTAAGAACGCAATAACATTTATTTAGACACGCTTTGTCTGCCACTTCTTTTAAAACTTTATTCCTTTTGTTTCCTCAATAGTAAATCAAAAGTACATAAAAACCAAATCTACACAAACATCTTGTCTGTATGTGTGCAATGTAACATGCAGAGAAGTATTTAGATTAAGGGCGGCTACGGCTCAGGTGGCAGAGCCGTTCGTCCAATGCAAGACACTTTACCCACCTTAGCTCCAGTGCTGCCACTTCCACTGGTGTATGAATGTGTATGCTGTGTAATGTTGGTGGTGATCAGAGGGGTTGTAGGAGTGGATTGGCAGCCAGTCAGTCTGCCCCAGGGCAGCTGTGGCTAGAAATGTAGGCCTACCAGCTATAGTGCACTGCATAACACTGAAATATAGCAATTAGAGGTAGAAATAAATAAATAAAACTAAGGCCTATAATAGTGAAAAACCTATACATCTTTCTGGGGTCATAAGTGACCCCAGACAAGTTTCCATTATCCTTGTCACACCAGTTGGCCGATCTCTACAAAAAACTATGAGCAGCTGTAGGACAAGTAGATTCACAAATTCATGGCAGAAAACATTTTTCGGATAAAAGATATGAAAACGGCAAATATATTTATATGGCTGGGGTCATAAATGAGCCCACTCGGTCGCTTGAGAGTTAAAATTATGAAGGGTCTCTGTATGGAAAGTCTGCTTCCTTACAGCTCTGCTTTGACCTATGCACTTTCTTGCAGGTCCTATATTTTAATTAGGCTTACAGCCTAAGGCCTACAGCCTATATGCTGTGTATTTATTGTTTTATTCTGTGTAATCTTGTCTTGCACTTGTCCTACATTGTTGTGTATTTGTACTTTAAGTAGTCTTATTTGTTGCAGAATTGTGTTAGAAAAGCAACATTGTATTCCAATGTATACAATCTATATTGAGAAAACTAAACCCACTTGAACTGAAAAAGTAATTGATGAAAACATCCATCCATCCATTATTTATCCACTGCTTAGTCCTCATTACGGTTGCAGGGATGCTGGAGCCTGTCCCAGCTGACTTGGGGCAAAGGCAGGGGAAACCCTGGACAGGTCGATAGTCTATTTTAGGACTACATATAGAGACAAAGAATCATACTCACATTCAGACCTATGGACAATTTAGAATCACCAATTAACCTCAGTATGTCTTTGGACTGTAGGAGTAGGCTGGAGAACCCGGAGAAAACCCACTCAACAGAGGGAGACCATGCAAACTCCATGCAGAAAGATCCCAGCCTCAGGCCAGGATGTGAACTGGGGATCTTCTAACTGCAAGGCAACAGTGCTAAACATGTTCTCCCTGTGTACGCGTGGGTTTTCTCCGGGTACTCCAGCTTTCTCCAACAGTCCAAAAACATGCTAAGATTAATTAGTGATTCTAAATTGTCAGTAGGTGTGACTGTGAGCGTGCTTGGTTGTTTGTCTCTAAGCGTAGCCCTGAGACAGACTGGAATTAAACTGTTTCATCAGCTACTTATATAACATAATCAACTGATCAAATTGACATATTTCACATAATCTGCATCATTTTCACCCTTTTCCATCCCTGTTTATTTGTTTGCCCACAGTTACAGGAGAAGACAAAAACTGTTCTTTAACAACCATTAAATGAACAAACACACTTCTTAAATCAACAATCTTCCTTCCAAGACAAGCCCAACGTAGCGCAGTGTGTATGTCAGGACAGGAGAAAATTACAATACTGAATTTTTAGGAAAGACAGTTTGAATGTGTAGTTCTTTATAATTTTGAAAAGTACATACAGCACTACATAGATGCATAGTGGATGATATACAGATCCAAATAAACTGCAGCACTCTAAAGATTGCTACATGGCTAAAGAATTTACAGAAAGAATGTCTAAAATAATATACAGTATGTACAAATATATATCATGCAACAAAGAAAACAGGAAGCCATTTTAACAATGTTTTGCCTGAGTGCTAGCCTAGCCGCGCTATACAACCCACGGCAACGAATTTAATTCTCTGCCAGGGTGGGTCTAGTTACCCTCCATAAGGCTCGAGGTTGGATGCTCCTAAAACTGGCCGGACGAATCACCATGAAGTGTAGAGTCAGAAGGCGGGCGTAACTAAGTGACGACAGAGGCGCGACGATTCTGACAGAAACAACCGGCGCACAATAAACAGTTATCTTTCGACTCGGCTTTGACCACAGCCCTTAAAGATTTGAAACTACAATTCAACTTGAAAGATAAACAAAGGACGGCACTGAAGTGTTTCATTGAGAAGTAAGACGTATTCGGACTTATGCCGACGGGATATGGCAAATCCTTAATACACCAGTTGGCTCCGCTGTTTGGGAAGCTAATGGGACTTAGCTACAATCCGGCGCTCTTAGGAACTACGTCAGCCTATTCGTTGCGCTGATTGGTTGTATACCTACCCAATTGCTGCAGAGTGATTTGAAAGACAACCTTTGAGCCCGCCTCACTCCCTGTCGAGTATTCCTAGACCCTTGTGTCTTAAGAGCTGGGTCTAGTGCGGCTAGGCTACCTGAGTGCAACAAACAAAACAAAACTGGAGGTTGATCCTAAAAAAACGAATACACTGACATTTAAATGCAAGAGATTGTGATCAATATAATGATATTTATAATTTTAGCAGATGTGTAAGCTTTAAACTCATAATAAAAGTGCATCTGTAAACCCTGCACAGTTCATCTTCAGGAGCAACAAACAAAATTGACAAATGGCTTTTCCCTTCAGGGGTCGCCACAGCGAATCAGTTGCCTCCATCTAGCCCTGTCTGCTGCATCCTCTTCTCTCACACCAACTACCTTCATGTCCTCTTTAATCACATCCATAAACCTCCTCTTTGGTCTTCCTCTAGGCCTCCTGCACTCGTGCACCCGGCACCCTGTCATAAGCTTTCTCCAGATCTACAAAGACACAATGCAGCTCCTTCTGACCTTCTCTGTACTTCTCTATCAACATTCTCAAAGCAAATATTGCATCTGTTGTACTCTTTCTTGGCATGAAACCATACTGCTGCTCACAGATGTTCACCTCTGCCCTTAGTCTAGCTTCAACTACTCTTTCCCATAGCTTCATCGTGTGGCTCATCAGCTTTATTCCTCTGTAGTTGGTTGCCACAACTCTGCACATCTCCCTTGTTCTTAAAGATGGGCACCAGCACGCTTCTCCTCCATTCCTCGGGCATCTTCTCACTATTTAAGATCCTGTTGAAAAACCCAGTCAAAAACTCTACTGCTACCTCTCCGAGACACTTCCATACCTCCACAGGTATATCATCAGGACCAAGTGCCTTTCCACTCTTCATCCTCTTCAATGTCCTCCTCACTTCATCCTTACTAATCTTTGCTACTTCCTTTGATAATAGCTTTTATTTTATCAATAAAATATAATTATATAAGCTATAATGCCATGATTATTATAGAACATATGAAACATTCCCAGCACAAATTGAAGCACTTTGTTGTAAAAGGCTAAAGAAACTGTGATTGATTGACTGATTGAAATTAAACTACATTAAAACATTTAAATCATATGGTGTAATAGAATAAAATACGTCAAAGAAAGGTGCAAGATTTCTTGAAAGAAATGTAAAATGTGGCAGCTGTAGGTAACATTCTTGTGCTCGATCAACTTCTCCCACATACTTTTGTCTTTAGAGCATTCTTATCTATTAGTCCATGGGCCTGGACCCAAAATATCCAGTATCGGTACCGCTCAAGGGTGACCAATTCTTTTTTGTGTTTTTAATATGTCTCTAGTTTGCATTTTGATATGATAGCTGTTGCAGCTTCACAGCTTAATATCTGTTATCACTCGTTTAATGGACACAATGAAAAGATCTGAGCCAAAAGTCAAATTCGATAGGATTATTCCTCATTATGAAAAAATAAGAAGTGCCACACATCATCTGTGTTAATAACACAGAACAATACTAAAACAAACCTGAGGCTGAGAAGTATTTCGTTGCTATGGTAACAATGTGACAAAAACAAGACACAAAACGAGACGAAACTTGACACAAAACGAGACGAAACTTGACACAAAACGAGACGAAACTTGACACAAAACGAGACACAAATTGACAAAAACAAGACACAAAACGACAGAAGCGAGACACAAAACGACAGAAGCGAGACACAAAATAACAAAACAAGACTTAAATCGACCAAAACAAATAAGCATGAAAAGAAAGTACATTTTAGTACCACTTAGGTTTGGTCACCTGAGATGGTACCAATATCTGGTCTGGCCCATGGACTAATACATTTTTTGACAGTTGATGAATGCAGGCCCAGAAGGCCACACACTAAGTTCGACTGCACCCCTCTGCAGAAGAACTTATTTGTGTTCACTGAGTGAGTTCTCTAATGTGGTTTAAAGGTTGTAGATCTGTATGGACAGTGAAGTCATTTGTTCCCAGTGCAGGAGGACAGTGCTGATCCAATGGCAGGTCATCTATGGGTTTACAGAGCAGTAAGAAACGCTGAGGAGAGAAAAGACATGAGAGTCAAGTGAAATTCACTAAGTAGGTAAAGTTAGTTTAAAGAAAAAATATAATTTTTTTATTACTAAAATGCCAGCAATTCTTTTTTTTCGGTGTAAACAGTATGTTGGGTACAATGAATTATCCAGCATTTAACTCGCAACAACAATGGTGTTGGATGATGAGGTTGGGAATGAGGTTGCCGAAGGATCGAGAGGGTGTTTGGACAGCTGCTCTGGGGAGATGAAACATTGGAGGTTTGAGAGTAGGAGATTCAGGGTGGGGGTTTCATCCCAGGTCGTGTTTCACCCAAACCTATTACAGACCCTCCCTAAAATTTGAGATTGTATAGAGCCAAGTTGATGACAAGCAGCCAAGAACTTTGATCATTTGGTTGGAAATGGCCAGTGTGGCTGCTGTGAAAGCGGCTCCTATACAGAAGTATTGAATTGAATAGTGTTCTGTGGATGCATTTTTGGAATCCCAAAAAGGCCAACAAGAAGATGGATTCTAGGGTAACTGAGGGAGAACAGTAGAGAAAGGACGTAATGGCTTGGATGATTGAAAGTAAGTGGCATGTGCTTTGTGATGTAGGCAGGTTCCTCTTTTCACAAACCTTTAAAAAGCTTTGGCACATTAGAGTGAGAGATGACAAGGTAGTGGCTGCCTGTTGACAAGTGGTTGATGAAGTAGTTTTGGATAGTGGAAGAATAGATTTTTGAAGTGGAATGGGTGAAGGAGCTGCACATGGAAATGAGGTCTAGTTGTGCAAAAGACAGATGGTAGATTCTGAAGCAGTTCCAGCCAGTTACGCAAATATAATGAGGTCCAGGGAAATAAATTGAAGATGTCGTAACCGCTAAAGTCTGTGGAAGGAGCTGGATGTCCTTGAGCTGGGTGATATAGTCATGATAGAAGAAAGTTGCCAGAGGTGCACTTCCATTTTGGAGTAATCCTGGCTGAGGACCTGGAGGTGATGTGATGTCACGGGGCATGACCCTGGAGGTGGATGGCTCAGGTTAGGATGCCAGAAGCATGGGCGCATGTGAGTTTGTTGTGCCTGGAGTGGATGCCTTATACAGGAGTACTTTACCTCCTCCAAGCGCTGTATAGGTGAGCCATAGCCTGGCCTCTCGTAGTTTCGGGTCTTGTTGTCTGAGGCGCTGGAGATGGCGTGCCATGGAGGCTGTCTGGATTTGGAGGTGAGGGAGGGGGCTGAGGGGGCAGTGATGGTTGATCAGAAATATCATGAAGGGAAAAGAAGAAGCCTGAGATCATTTTGGCGTAGGAGAGATCTCGTGAGGCTTTGGAGAGAAGCTTGACTGTAGTCTCAGCACGGACTGGATATTGTGGCTGGAGGAAAATTGTTCCAGATCGTCGCCTGAGTTGGGTGGATTGATCAGCAGTTCAGGATCCATGGTAAGTAGACAAACAGTGCTGGAGGGGTTATCCAGGTATAAGTGGTCTTGCCAGGGGATTCCAGGTGTAGAGGAGGCATGGCCCAGCTTCTGATGTCATAACCCGGCCTGTACGCCTCCGGAACAAGTTCGTAAGCCTTCAGGACAGCCGCTTTAACCTTCCCATAGCTACCGCTATCCTCTGTGCTTAACGAAGAATATACCTCTTGCACTTTCCCAGTTAGGACACACTGCAGCATTAAAGCGCAGTCTACATCAGGCCAGCCTCTGGCTTTTGCCACCCGCTCAAACAAAACAAAAAACGAATCTGGGTCTCTGTCATTAAATTGTGGCAACAATCGCAAATTACTCACATCAAAAGAACGAGTAGAATCCTGCTCACCCTTTCCCTCACCATGTTGCTCTCCTGTTTTACTCAGAGACAGACGAGTCTTCTCCAATTCCAATCGAGCTCTCTCAGTTTCTCTCTCCTGCCGGATGCGCTCGATTTCAACTTGTTTTTTAATCTGAAATTCATGTTTTAACTGATCGTGCTGCAACTGTAACACGAGAAGCTCCTTCTGTTGTTCAAATGTTAAGCCCTCTTTTTGTACAGAAAACGAGGAAACCGCAGTACACTCTTCCTGATCCACGGTCAAAACTCCCATTTCCATTAATTTTGTTTTTAAGGCCACCTTAACATTTTCTTTTAACCGTTTATCTCCCAAACCAATACTATAATGCTCAGCAAGCCTCACCAACTGTTCCTTTGTACACTTTTCCAAATTCTCCTCAGATGGAGAAGCAATAAATGACTCAACATCTGACATTTTGAGGATTTATGAAAAAACAACTATAACATTAGACAACTTTACACCTGAACAAGACCTGCCAGGCACCACAAAACCACCGTGTGCGCCCGGAGAATCACCCCGAGCCGGTATGGATGGAGTTCTCCCGCTATCTAACTCCTCCCTAGTCTTCATGCAACGACTAGCGGCGGGTTCTTATGCACCATTGACCGCTGGTCCGGTTGGGTGACTAGCACGCCAGCAACCCTCCCGAAACCACGGACATGCTCCCAAGCAAAGCTTTAACCGCATGCGCCACAGCACTACCAAGCCCCACGCAACGAACCCAAAAGGGAAGCGCTGCTACAGCCTACAGGGGAAAACTCCACACCATATAATGACAAGACACACAAGGATGAGTTACCTGACTGTCCTGCTCCACGTGCAAACAAAACTGCATCCGCAGATCCACGCCGAGTCCACAGGGTAAGTTAACAATCAAGTATGCATTGATATAACAACCGATTTACCCAGATCACCAGCCAAAATCAGTTGGGCTCCTCTCCAAACTCCCCACAAACGCACGCACAAAAAGAACAAAATATTTAAAGCCAATATAGATACAAACAAACAAACAAAAAATCAGTGCACCAAACAATTGTACGCACGTGCGCTCTCACCAGCACAAAGCACCAATCAACAAACTCCCTGGTCTACACACAACATCAAACAAATCACAGATTCACAAAAAGCAAAAACTCCTCACAAACCTATTTAATTAGATCAAGTCCCGACCAACCAAAAAATAAAAAAATAAAAAAATAAAATTGCGCAACAATACATTTGACTGTTGCCAATAAGCAACACTTGAAACAAACCAACTTACGCAATCAAATAGGAACAAAACAGCTGGACGAGCCCCCATTTTGTCATAACCAAGGCCATGACAAAAGACAAGAGGAGTGCTCTTTCAAAAATAATCACGCAATTTATTACAAATTAAAGTAAAATAAACAAAGGATAACATTAAGCATGAAGTGTGTCTAGTCTGTAAAATCAGTAGTGTAAATGTGGCTGTGTGGAAATAATGTAATGCAAAGCGTTGGAAAGTGCACTAACAAAGGAAACTAAAATAAATGGTGCATATGTCTCGGCAGCTGGAACCAGGAGCGGAGAGAACCCAGCGCCCTGTAGTTCACAGGAAGCAAGTATATATAGTAGAAGTGGAGCAGCAGGCCCAGGTGCTCCACATCTCAATCACTTCTCCTGGCCAATCCCAGCACCTTTAAGAGAACAGCTGTTATTAATTCACCAAATAGGCAACCACACACGGGGCGTCACACTGAACCGAAGTTAACTTTGTTTATTTAAGAGTTGCACTCTTGCTTCAGTTATTCTTCCTCTTCTGCATTTAAAAACAGTTCATGAGTTAGAGAAAGCTAAATGATTTCTTACAAATGCTGAAAAGTGTAGTTTTTAGCAGCTGTTGCTCAAGCAGGAGTAAATGGTGCATTTGTGGAGGATGTTTTTCTGCTGCAGATAAGTACACATTTGGTATATGAATGAGAGTTTACAATGATGAAACCGTGTATGTGAGATTGACTCAAAATGAAATAGAAGCAGTGTTCACTGTTCTGTCAGACTGTATAAGCGTATGGTGCAATGACTTCTCAACAGTTTCCACTGATCAGCCACATGATGGCAGGTGAAGCAAATGACTTTAACAACAAGACAACAGTCAGTTCTTGAGGTCGATGTGTTTAAAGCAGGAGAAATGTGAAAGGTTGATATAAATGAGCAACTCTGACAATGTCCAGAATTTGATGGCTCGAAGACCGGGTCAGTGCATTTCCAAAACAGCAGGCCTCGTGGGTTTTTTTTCCAAGGAACATAATCCTGTAGTTCATGGAAGCTGTTTGAGAACTCCTGTTGTGATGTCCTGATGACCAGCCAGGAATCATAGCCAAGCAGTCTTTACTTAAACTTTCTCAAACTGAAACACTGCTCTGTCCCATTACGGCGACCCAGCCCTGAACAACGTGAGCGATTTCAGATTTGAGCACCAACATAAACACATTCATCCAGTCTCTGTAGCTCTTTGACATGGATCCCCAGAGTGACCTTAGTGAGAAAATCAAATATATACATATTGACGCTATCTTTCAGAACATTCAGTGCTCAAAATGCTTTCGTGGGCTTCCCTAAAATATTTTTTGCTCTCACATGTGATTATTTAGTTCCAACATTAAGTTATATGCACAAAATATAATGTTGTCCTGCATTTTGATTGATGCACCTAAAACAAATGCAAATATTCTCTAAAAAGATCCAGCAGAACAGACCATGCTTTCCCTCTATGGCATTAAATTTAATGTCCCAGCTACTTTGATCGAGTTGGAAAGATAATCACAGATTCAAACTTAATAGATTATATCTGACATGTTGTTAAAACATAAAAGAAGCCTTTGTCCAACTGTAACTTGTGGTGCACTTTTTAAACATGCTAAAACATGTTTTAGCAGCACTGTTAGATTTGAACTTCCAACAAAAACAAAATTATCCTATTCTCTATCAGAAACTGGGAGATTTTCTGAATTGTGCCATCTTTGTACTCGTTCTTACCAGCATTACCAAAGAAAAAACAGAATCACACTCACCTGTTTGAGAGTGCCTTTCCCTTGGATTAATTTAAGTATCACAAACAGCGGGATGAGGGAGAGGGAAATCGTGGCAATGAACCAGCCCAAGATGTTTGCCCAGAGTGGATAAACATAGCTGTTACTGAACTTCAGTGGAGAACGTTTCACAATGGAGAAGATGAACGTGCCCTGATGTGAGATGAGGGAACACGGGTTAATTTAAATGTCTGTAATTCTACAAATACAGTAACAAAATAAAACTAAAACTGATAGACTGATGTAGATTATAATGTAGAACCACTCAAGAAAGGAATATAAATAGAGCAGATAATTAAATCTGTTTAAGATTATACTGCATAATTACTTTGTGAGACACATTATTTTAAACTTTGCTCTATTTGAGTTTGGATATTTAGAGTGTAAAGCTCTGCTGGGTTCAAGAGTCAAAAGCAGACGAGGCATAACAGAGTGCTATATGGTTGCCAAAATACAAATGATATGCATGTATTCACAGCTGTTTGCCTCTGTGCATTCGGCTGATCTGAATGTAACAGAGAGGTCCTGCCCTTCTCGTATGAATTTGCACATGAAAAATGAAATCACATGTCAATTACTAACAGACGCGAGCAAGATAAAAACACACGTTGGGGAATTAAATTGGCTTTGTAACTTACAACACAGATGAAGGGAGTGATGTAACACCAGCAGTACTTCATGAAGGAGTGTGGCCGATAGCCAATCATGTCTGCGATGTTGCCATAAAAACGATCTGCACCTTGAGGCAAAAGGAGAGACATTACAGAGGTCAGTCTCATATTTTATCAGCATACCAAACATGGATACAATGACCCTGTTAAATATAGTTGTAATCCAAGTTTCTTTTTCTTCTTTGTCACAATATATTCGTTAAGTGGTTTGATATATTCTTAATATTGTCAAAAATACAAAGATTTTTTAATACATATTCAGATTCACTTCTCATTTTCTGTAGTATTGATACTAGCAGTGCTTTTCACTATCTGTTCTTTCCGAAAGTGAGCTGACCCACACTGCATTGGCCACTTACATCCGGGTCATTCTGTGTGGTTTCACCAGATGGTGGTTGCTGCACCATTTTCAAATTAGTCCTAAATTTATATGCCATTAGATAGTCACAAAAGTACTTTCTATGCAAAATCGTAGGCCTGTAGCTCAAATAGTTTCTGAGTTGTGGGGATCTGAAATTTTCAGAATTTGGGCTATGAAAAGCCTTGCCAGCATTTTTTGCATCTTGAAATGGTTATTTCTCAGCCTCTGGACATACCAGAGAGCTGTGAGTCGGTAAACAAGGCCTCTGCATGGAGCTAGTGCCCCACAAACATCCCCAGGTGTTTCCCTACAATCTGCAGGTCGTGGGGGCTTGCTAAAAATGTTAAAAATTAAGAGATACCTACTCACGATTGTGAGGTTTGGGACCTTAAAAGTACTAGAAATACTGCACAGAAGTGTTCTAACACCCCTGGGTTCCATTCTACACAAACTTGTGTGATAACTTGGCAAACTGGAGCTTTCTAGGTACCTCAGTTTGGAAAATATGAGTGTAGGGAAACACCTGGGGATGTTTGTGGGGCACTGGCTACATACAGAGGCCTTGTTTACCAACTCACAGCTCTCTGGTATGTCCAGAGGCTGGGAAATAACCATTTCAAGATGCAAAAAATGCTGGCGAGGCTTTTTACAGCCCAAATTCTGAAAATTTCAGACCCCCACAACTCAGAAACTATTTGAGCTCCAGGCCTACGATTTTGTATTGAAAGTACTTTTGTTAGTGTCTAATGGCATAAAGATTTAGGATTAATCTGAAAATGGTGCAGCAACACCCCCAAGGAATATCTGGTCATTTCACCTGGAATGACCCATCCACCTGTTCTCATTCACATACTGTGATTTCTTCCTATTATGACTCATCTCATTCTTCTCCCAGCACTTTCTTTGATGCTTTTTAAAGTCATTTGTTACTTGAAAATACATAAGATTGCACTGCTTTTTGATTTACTTGGACCTTTTATGAAGCAAATGTTGGCATTTGTTGGATGGGCCTAAAATACTCTATGAAATGTTTTCATTTTTATTTGAAAACACTTTTTTATTTGCATGTTATTGGCTTTTGAATGCATGTCAATCTCAAGCTTTTGAAGTGCCTCTTGTAAAATTTTACACCCTCAGTGTTTCCCTGTGGCATCAAAATGTATATTGAATATCAGTATTTTTTTTTAAGCTAGAGTGTTAAAGCTAGAAATTCCACTACTGTACCTGAACTATGACTTACCATAGACCCAGGCAATGCTGAGAGACTGACTCAAGGAGAGAAGGAGCAAAGTGCTGCCACTGCAGACATGATGGTCTAAAAGCTGGAGCAGGTACATTCCCCCCTACAAATAAGGACAGTTTTAACAAAAAACAATCAATACAAAAATTACTAATTGAGAGCAACATCATTATATTTGAACATTTGGTAGAAAGACCCTGTTTGGCTGGATTTCCTGCACCCTCATCAGCATGATAACAGGGGGAAGTTGGATAAAATATGCTAAACATGCACATACGCTTGCCTTTATATTACTGATGGATCTTTGTGTACTATTATTAAGGCATTGCTACAATTTGGCCCAATTCCAAGACAGGTTAAATCAGTCAGTAAAGCCTTCAATTTAACAGTTATCTTATAGACTGTGGCTGTAGACTCAAACTGTGTTCACAGAAAGTTAAAATTTTTCTAATTTTTATGCATTTTATCCCATGGTCTGCCATTATTCATTAATTAGTTTGTAAATAAAAATAATAATAATAAATAATTTTACTAAATATCCTTATTTGCGTTCTTAAATTATTGAGAATTACATGAGAACGACAATGCTACCTATTGTACCCAGACAAGGAATAGTTTGGCACACAAACCCCCCCCCCCCCCCCCCCCCCCCCCCACACACACACACACACACACACACACACAAAAAAAACATTTCTAACATTTCTAATTAATTTAATTTCCATTGTTTGTCTACATCTTATACTTCGCCCCGTTTGGATTAGACTCACTTTATCTTACTAACCAGTGAAGAGAACAACATTAGCTATCTCACTGCAATGGCACATGTCATTAGGCAGCAAGTAAACAATCAGTTCTTAGAGTTGATCTGTTGGAGACAGGAAAAGATTCAAGAGCAGGTACGATGTGAGGATCTGAGTGACTTTGACAAATTGTGACGACTGGGTCAGAACATCTTGTGGAGTGTTCGAATATGCAGTGGTTAGCAGCTTCCAAAAGTGGTCCAAGGAAGGACAACTGGTGAATCTGTAACAAGGTGTCAAGTGGGGCCTAGTTATTTGAGATCCCAGGAGCAACCACCACCTAAATAAAAGTTTTAAGCAAACCAATGAAAAGTTAAAATGAGAAACTATATAAGTTAACCACATGATTATGCTTATGCTTGATGCAAGAATGATTTTAATAGGCTGATATATATTCTGGAAATGATGATTGCTATAGAAGAGAATGATTTAAAATAAGTTATTTGATCATGCTAAGAAAAATGATTTAAAGAAGTGATTCAGTGTAACTAAGTGAGTTTTGACTTGAAGTAATCTGTGCTGTTCTGAGCTGTGTGCAGGGCAAAAAGCAGAAGTCACCATGACACTGCAGAAAGGAGGACATTGAGGAAGTTCTGTGGCCAAATATGGTCTTGGCAACATGTCTCAAGCAATGTGTGTGTGTGTTAACAACGGAAGGTGGATGCTGTGTACTTGCTGGAAAAACATGATTTCTGTGTAACTGATGTATGTGTAATAGGAAGAAGGTTGTGTCTTAAACCTATGAATTAATTAATTGGGCGTACCTACTAGTTAGAATTGTGTGTGAAAATGTGTATGTGCTAAGCTGAAGTCGAGCTAGGGTATAAAACCCAGAGTCAAAGACACTGAATTCGGAGTTCTCCCCCGGAGGGGGGAGATGCTGCTCGCCGGAGCTGCAAGAGATGGTGCTCGCCGGAGCTGCCGGAGAGCATTGCCAAAGTTCTGAAGAGTCGACACCGGACCCTTTTGCCCAAGAGACGTGAAGACAACGCAGGACTTAGGCTCCAGAGTTCGCTGAGAACATCGTTGGAGGCAAAGTCTTTTTCTGACTTTGTTCAACAAGCGAGGACCACACTCTGCTGAAAGGAGAGTCCTGAGAGGTCAGCAGTTGTCTAAAGAGATGAAGAGAGGCAAGCACCCATGGCATCCAGAGAGGCACAGGAGGCAGCAGCAGAGGGCTGCTCCACTCCAGGGGCTGGAGGACCCAGTGACCCACCGCAGCCTGATGAGACGGGAGCTTTCCACCACCACCATCCAACTGAGAAGACAGCTGAGACGCCCGCACTTGTGTTCCAGCTGCTACTAAAGATAACTGCCAGACCAACGATTGGCTTTCAGGACCTCTCCACTCCCCCTGCCTATGAAGAACACCCTCTGCCCACAAAGAAGACTTCGTACCAAGTCTGCTGGTCCACGGAGGAGTTCAACTAGATGCAGGTCAAGACCGGGCGTGACAGCTTGGCCACGCTGTCCACTCTCTCTCCTAAATTTACTAATTAGAGAAGATTCTTAGGTACGCTCAGCTTAGTTTAGTTTAGTTTAGTTTAGTAAGAAATAATCAGAAATAATTAAATTGTTTAATCATGAATTAATGCTGTGCCCCTGCTAATAATTGCTTAATAAAACGCTATATTGCATTTAAAGAGAAGTCTAATGAAATGATTATGATTCACCTATTCTGCATAGTGGTAAAAAGTTAAGTTGATTGTGTGCATTAAATCTAATGGTTCTTAAAGGTTACTTTAATCCAACTAGTTATTTAAACATTACCCCTGAGGTTAGTTATCCAAACCTCTAAAACGAACCTAGGAATATCAACAAGTGCCACAGTTTTAAGAGGAAAGCTGTCGTTAACAAACGTGGTCAATAAATCAATTCTACTACTTAGGAGGGATGCTTAGTAAGAGAGTATTTATTGGAGTAAGAGGGGTAAGACGTTTGGAAGAAGACAGTTAGGACCTAGGCGAGTATTCCTCGACACCAGCTTAATTATTCTGCTGAAACCTGTTAGGTGGAATACTAATAGGCAGATAGAATCTAACCCTTTAAACGGAGAGCTGGTCCTGATTTAACCTGAGGCAAGGGTTAAAGAAGGCTATACTGAACGACAAAGGTCATGGGCATTCAAGGCTCACTAATACAACAGGGAATAACAGCTTCAGATGAGCTACTGTAGTGTAAATTACTGAAAAGCTTAATGGTGGTTGTGATAGAAAGTGTCAGAACACAAACTGTATCATAGCTTTGGATTGCATAGCCGTTGCCCATGCTCACTGTTTCATGACTGCTCAAACTGGTCCATGAGTGCAACGGAAGACAGTGACCTGGTCTGAAGAATCCCATTTTCTTTTGCATCATGTGGACAGCCAGGAGCATTGTTTACCTGGCGAAGGGATGGCAACAGGATGACCTTGGGTCCTGGAATTCATGTACATGTTGCTTGGACAACTACCATAATGTTGGTGGGAACCACATATACCCCAAACAGTGTTCCCTCGGAGCAGTGGCTTCTTTCAGCAGTATAATGCTCCTGGCCACACTGCCAAAGTCTTTTAGGTATGGTTCGAGGAACATGGCAGAGAATTCAAGGTGTTGACTTGGCCTCCAAATTCCTCAGATCTCATTCTGATCAAGCATCTAAGGACAGGACTGGAATACCAAGTCCAATCCATGGAGGCCCCTTGTTGCATCCAACAGAACTTACAGAAGAGGATTTGCTTCTAACATCTTGGCACCTGATACCCATGGTTGCCTTCAAAGATCTTGAAGAGTCCATGCTTTGAGAGGTCGAAGCTGTTTTGGTGGCGCAAGACAAACCTACACGATATTAGGTAGGTAGTTTAAATGTTGTTGCCGAACTGTATTATATAACTAGAAAACTGGTTTCTTTTGCTTTCAACTGCATATTAAGTGCTATTAGGAAAGAAAGCATTAAGCTGACGGTCTAGTTCGATGTGTACTGCATACAAACCTCAGTGACCAAAGAGAATCCCAGCAAACAGCAGGTACTGCAGATACCCAGCAGAAGCAGTTCACGTCTAAAGCCTCGGCGCAGGTAAGTAGGGAACATATCACATAGGGAGGTCATCAGACACTCCAGACCAACAAACTGGAAGAAACCCACGTGCGGGAAGAGAATTAGTGTTTTATTCATTCATTTATTCATTGATCAAAAGAGACTTACTTAGTACCTCACTATCTAGTCCAAGCAGAATGATCATGAGGAAGAAACACACTGACCACAACTGAGGCATGGGCATCGTGGCTACAGCTCGTGGGTAGACAATGAAGGCCAACCCTGGGCCTGTAAACATACCCATAAAATGTAAGTAATTCTACTATGAAAATAAATCCTAAGCAACAGACTGAGTCAACACTGTCTAACTCAGACATTTATGTGCTAAGTATTTTCTAATGAGTATAAAACACAAAGTAAAGCTGAGGGTGTTGAGAACATTGCACCTCATAATGGTGCTAGAAGGTACTACCTGGAGACGATGAACATTTGTACAAAATTTCATGACAATCTATCTGACATGTGGACGAACCAATTGACCGAAAGACAGACTTACATTTGTGTTCTTGTGTTTGGTGTTTCAGATGTAAGTCAGCTGAAGGTTAATGTTTTATCTTGCAGTCTGCGGTGCAGTTCAGATGTGAATGTCGGCATACAGAGTGAAGAATGTGAGTATTGACGCCTTAGAAATATGGATTGAGAAATGTTCTGACTGGCCTCCCAAAAAGTCAAAACAGCTCAAGATTTAGTTGATGAGGATTAAATTCTATTGGCCAAGATTACTGTCAACAGTCAGTTAGTCTTCAGCGCTACATTCCTGCTGCTCACTAGTTAGCAGTAATTGTGCTCTCCTGAACTGAGTTGCATGCTTTAATAAAAAGGAAAATATTAACAAGAGAAACAAATATGACAGAAGAAGCTCGTAGCTTTGCCTGAAACCGTCTTAGGTTTGGAAGATAACGAAATATCACAAGATTTTACACATATTAAAAAAAACAGTATAGCATTTGTGTGTAAGTACAGCTGCTGTGTCTGGCAATTTCTACCACAAGTTTCATTCTGGTATAAAAACTGTCACTCTGATGCTCATTGTACTTGTGGTACTTGCCTGATTCTGCCACTTCAGAAATATCCACTCCTTGTTCATATGTCATATAACCCAAAACGGAGAAAATGGCAAATCCTGCCACAACACTGGTGGCACTGTTCAGCAGACACAGATAAAAACAGTCCCTAAAAGAAAAGTGAATGCAATTATAGACATGCATGACAGAATTATTATCCTAAGGTAATCATAGGTCCATGAACTGAACTAATCTTTGGAGAAACATAATCAACTGAGGGTTCCATGTAAGGGGAATAACGGTCTATATACCTAAATTAGTCTTCAAAGAAAAAGTCATATTTGAATTTTTCTATTCATAACAGAATAGCCTTGACAATTTAGTATTGAATTTACCTGTAGCAGTTGTTGTTGTAAGTGTTGTAACTCCCAAGAGAGGTGAGGAAACCAAGGCCGACGGCGTAAGAGAAGAAGATCTGAGTGCCGGCATCCATCCACACCTAAAAAAGGTGGAACAAATGCATATGTGTGTGTTTAAATGTCTCTATAGAGAACACAAAATAGCAGTTCTAGTCTCAAAATTGTGTGTGTCTTCCTACCTGGGCATCTGCAAGGCGAGAGATATCAGGGTAAAGGTAGTAAATAATCCCGTCTTTTGCTCCGGGTAGGGTAACACCACGTATGAGTAAAATCAACAGCATAATGTAGGGGAAGGTGGCTGTGAAGTAGGCTGCCTGAAAGATACAAGGAAGGAGAGAGGTCTGAATAAATTTTACAGCTTTTGGAGGACTTTAGCTAAAATTTAACGAAACACAGATCTTGTAAACTATATAAATGAAGAATAAAAGAAACTAGAACAAAAACAAAACAAAAGTATGCAATAAAATGAACTGCAATGAAAACCGTGCATAATGAAACCAGCCATTTATTGCCAGTATTTTAACAAGCAAAACTGAGCTTTTGAAGGGAGCTTTGCAGTGTCGACATGTCGATATCAGTGCAGCAGTGATTGTACAGTTGTCAATAAAAGTTTACATACACTTGTGAAGACATTCCATATCATGGCAGTCTTGAATTTTCAGTGACGAAGAAAAAATAGGAGTTCTAGAAAACTCCTAATTTTTTATGATGGAATCACTGAAACACACGTTTTGCCACAAAAAATGATCACATATTTTTGTTCTTTCATTAATTTTCGTTTAAAATATCACAAAATCTACCTGGACAAAAATATACGTAAAGCAACTTGAATCATTTTTACCTTTTAATGAGTCGGTACGATTGGCTACAGCTGGTCACTCCTCTGGGTCAATGTTAAAAAAGATCCCATATGATTCATAAGTTAGATTCTGCCACAAATTGTGAGAAAGTCTAAAGGACTGGGTACAGGTCTGAAGCAGCAAAACATTGACTTGAATAAGCTAGGAAAATCACTTGGAGCCATTTCAAAGCAGCTACAGATCCTGAAATCATCTGTGAAACCGGTTCCTTCTAAGTATTAAGTGCATGGTCCTGCTGCTGAGACAGCTGGTCAGGCTGGTAGAGTCAATTAAGAATCACCAAAAGCAAATCTGCAATGAATTAGAAGCTGCTGGAACACAGGTGTCAGTGTTGACAGTCAAGTGTGTTTTACATTATCATGGGCTGAGAGGCTGCATTAAAAAGAAAGTCCTTCCTCCAGAAGCAGCACCTTAAAGCTACCTGAAGTTTGCTGCTGATCCACTGCACAAAGAAAAGCCCTTCTGGAGAAAAGTTAAATGAAACTAAAATGTAACAGCTGGCCACAATGACCAGGAATTTTGGAGAAGAGAAGGTGGGGCCTTTAACCCCAAGAACAGTGTTAAGCATGGTGGTGGCAGTATTATGCTCTGGGGTTGTTTTACTGCCAGTGAAACTGATGCTTTAACAAAGAAGGAGGATTATCTCCACATTCTTGAGTATTCCAATGAGACAATGACCTCAAACACACAAGAAAAGTGGCAAAGAAATAGCTAAATCAGACCTCATCAAGGACCACCAATAAACAAATCAGAAAGCCAAATTTAGCTTTCAGCTTGTGTACGGCTACCAAGAGCGCTTTGTTTCTGCCAAAATGACCATGGGACATTTAACCAAATACTACTCTTGTATGTACATTTTTGACCCAGCAAATTTTTTCGTATTCCCTGAAGACCTATAATTATTACATGAAAGAACCAATATACTGTACATGATTATTTGGACTAGTATTATTTACGCAAAGGTGTAAAAATGCATGTCCATTCATGTCTTTTAGTGTTTTGAAGCAGCTGACCTTTCCCGTTGACTTGATGCCCTTCCAAATGCAAAAGTAGCAGATGACCCAGCTCAGGAGGAGGCACAGGGCCAGTTCCCACCTCAAGCTGCCCATCTCCTCGATGCCACCAGAGATGTTTAAAACCCGACGCCTGGTCAAATGAGCGGAGCAGAGGTGGGAGTGAGAAGGAAACCATAAATGCATGACAGGGGGAAATGGAAGGGAAAATGAAAAATTAGGAAAAAGGAACACTGTTTACCAACATGAGCAGGTGGGTTAATGACAGAACGGGAAGATGCGAAAATGAAAGTGGTTGGGAGGAAGAGAAAAAGGAAGTGAAATTGAAGCGATTGGAAGAAAAATCAGCATTCAGCTAAAACTTGTGTCAGTTGTGCTTACTGCCAGAACTCCACAACCGGAAGAGTGCTGTTCAGTCTTGCTTCCACACTGAAATTCCGATTGTTGACGTCCAAGCACGAGTCTAGCAGGAGAAAATAAAACTCATGCGATGTAAGCATTTTCAAAGTAAGAGTTGTACTGTTCAAAAAATACACTACTTTCAAAAGAACCAAAAACGGGAACCAAAGAGAGGTGACTATCTTACAACATCTCAAGAATCACATATAAAACCTCAGCATTCTATATATTATCTCATGATTTCTCTGCGATATGACTGTGAAATTAGTGTTCATATTCTGCAGATACTAGCTTAGAAATGTGCTAAAACTACCTGTGTTCCAGTAGTTCCCACATGTGGCCCAAGGCAACTCGGCACTGAAGGATGAGAAGAGGTAAAAGAACGCCCAGGCCAGGATGGTAATATAAGAGGTTGCACTGAATACGATGATTAAGGTACTTGCATAGCCCATGCCTGAGAAATGGAAAAATATATGATAAGTGAGGACGATGCACTGAAAACATTATGTTGCTGATCAGCTCACAAAATATCCACAGTATATTCTTTAAGGGCATTATAATACTGACAATTTCTGATGGTGAAATGACTAACATGGAATGTAACGGTACGACAAAGAGTAATAATGGGTGCATACATGTTTGATAGGACCATCCATCCTGCAATTTAAAGGGTGAGTGCTTTCTTTGCGTCACATTTCCCATATTGTTGCGTCCTCCTGTCTTTGTGTGTGGCAACATCTCAAACAATCTCTTGATGCTTGGGATTCTGTGAAGGAAAAATGACTCTCTTTCCCCTTACTGAGGTATTACCTGGCAGCTGTTAGCTGAAGACATCCCTGAATATCATGCAGGCTGCATCTGTCAACTACAGTCACCTTAAATCAACTTGTAGAACCTATAGATCACTTCAAGTTATCCTACAGGTTGTCACCTTTGACCTTTGTTCCTATTTGCTTCTCCCAAACTGAAGCTGGGAGCTCATTCAGGCTCTCTCTGTCCCTAATATGACCCTGACAAAGGTAGATGCTGCAGAAGAAGACACAGGAGATAGAGACAAATGCTGTAACAAAAACATGACTTGGTTAAGATTAGATACTGTTTAGTCTGACATTACAGAGTAGACAAGTTGTCTCCATATTGGGCTGTAATCTACACTGCTCAAAAAAAATTAAAGGAACACTTTTTAATCTAAGTATTGCATCAAATCAGTGAACCATGTGGGATACTGATCTGGTCAAGTAAGTAACTGAGGGGCTTTTTAGTCAGTTTCAGCTGCTTTGGTGTTCATGAAATTAACAACAGATGCACTAGAGGGGTAACAATGAGACACCCCCAAAACAGGAATGAGTTTACAGGTGAAGGCCACTGACATTTTTCCCTTCCTAATGTTTTCAGACTGTTTTTCACTAGTTTTGCATTTGGCTAGGGTAAGTGTCACTTCTGGTAGCATGAGGCGATACCTGGACCCTACAGAGGTTCCACAGACAGTCCAAATCCTCCAGGATGGCACATCAGTGTGTGCCATTGCCAGAAGGTTTGCTGTGTCTCCCAGCACATTCTCAAGCACATGGAGGAGATTCCAGGAGACAGGCAGTTAGTCTGGGAGAGCTTGACAGGGCTGTCGAAGGTCCTCAACCGATCAGCAGGACAGCTATCTGCTCCTTTGTGCAAGGAGGAACAGGATGAGCACTGCAATAGCTCTACAAAATGAGCTCCAGCAGACCACTGGTGTGAATGTCTCTGATCAAACAATCAGAAAGAGATGAATTAAGAGTGGTCTGAGGGCCCAGCGTCCTCTAGTGCCCGCTGTGCTCGCTGACCAGCACCGTGGACCTCGGCTGGCATTTGGCATAGAACACAGGAATTTGCAAGTCCACCAATAGCGCCCTGTGATTTTCACAGATGAGAGCAGGTTCACCCTGAGCGCATGTGACAGGCATGAAAGGGTCTGGAGAAGCCGTGGAGAACGTTATGCTGCCTGTAACATTGTTCAGCATGACCGGTTTGGTGGGTCAGTGATGGTGTGGGGAGGCATATCCATGGAAGGATGCATAGACCTCTACAGGCTGGACAATGGCATTCTGACTGCCTTTAGGTATCAGGATGAAATCCTTTGACCCATTTTCAGACCTTACATTGGTGCAGTGGTCCTGGATTCCTTCTGGTGCACGACAATGCCCAATCTTATGTGGTAAGAGAACTCGTGCAGTTCCTGGAGGATGAAGGAACTGATACCATTAGCTGGCCCCTACACTCACCTGACCTGAATCCAATAGAACACCTTTGGAACATTATGTTTTGTTCCATCCGACACCACCAGGTTGCTCCTCAGACTGTCCAGGAGCTCAGCGATGCCCTGGTCCTGTTCTGGGAGGAGATACCCCAGGACACCATCTGTCGTCTCATTCAGAGCTTGTCCCGGCATCGTCAGTCATGCATACAAGCACATGGAGGCCGTACAAACTACTGAATACCATTTTGAGTTGCTGCCAAGGAATTTCAGCAAGATGGACGAGTCTGCCACATCAGTTTTTCACTTTGATTTTGGGGTGTCTTGAATTTTGCCCTCCTGGGGGGTTGATGATTTTCATTCCCATCAAACAATGTGGCACTTTTCATTCCTAGCACATTATCCAGTCCATATCAATGCTAATATCCAGTTTGTTTTTCCCTGTATTGAAATATGATGTGTTTTCAAAGTGTTCCTTTAATTTTTTTGAGCAGTGTATATATGGTATTCTCTCCGACTAAATATATACCCAAAGTTGAAGAGAATCCTCAGAATTGATCCTCACATCACGCTGTTGCTGGTATCTTTTCTCCAGATATCAGTAGACCTTATTCCCCATATAAGCCATCTGAGTCTCCAGAGTGTCTCTCGACATTGCAGAATTCCCTAAAAGATTCTTTTGATAAAACAGTTTTGTCTCGCAGATTTTTTTTTACGTACAAAAGTTCCCATGTGATCTGAAAACTTCAGTGATACTGGGAAGGTTGTGCAGGAGGTCAATTCAAGGTTCTTCAGGACATACATGACATCGATGCAACGACACATCTTAAAGTTACAAAAGACACAGAGGTACTTTGACTTTCTGCAAGTCAGTAAGCCTATCACATTGGTACTCACTCACTCACTCACTCACTCACTCACTCACTCACTCACTCACTCACTCACTCACTCACTCACTCACTCACTCACTCACTCACTCACTCACTCACTCACTCAACCTCTCTCTCTCTCTCTCTCTCTCTCTCATTCTGTAGGTAATTTCCCCTGCAGCTGTCATTCATTTATTCACTCATTCAGTCACTTTGACTCATTCCCTTCTTGAGTTAATCATTCAGTCAATCACTCAGTCTTCATCAACTTGCATTTGGTGTACTTTTGATTATTCTTTTTTTGCACATTGTGATTCTGATTCTTTGTGTGAAGGGTACGATTCACTCAGTGTTAAAGTATTTGCTTTTTTTTAACTGAAAATTTGAGTTATTTTTCTCTTAACATGCATTTTTATGCTCATTTCTTTCCCCAAAAACGTTTCTTATAGAAAGACACAGTTGCTATTCTGAAGGTAGTGCTTATTTACCTGAATAAAAATGGTGTTTATGCAGCAGTCCTTTCTGCAGAAGTCAGTTTAATAGATTTACACTGGAAAAAAACTCCCCTCTCAAAGCAATAAAAAAACGTATTTCAAGGTACTTTTACCTTGAAATATGTGAAAAAATCTGCCAATAGAACAACTGAAACTTTGCTTGGTAAGATTTCTTGAAATAAGATATGATATTTAGAATACTGAGATCTTCATACTAGCAGGGGAAACTTATTTTAAGCTATATTTTAGAAGCATTGTCAAGCTTAGGTGTCTTAGAATAAGCCAGCCAGGCTTACAAAATGTATTTTTTCACTCAAAAATAGATTTTTGTGTAGCCCACAGACGTTTTCAGTTCAAATGTGCACATGAACAGCAATGAATTTATCATGTATTCATCTGAAAATTTACTGTAAAACTGCAAAATAACTTTTATTGTATTTACACAAACAGTTGCACAGGGTGGCTGCATGGTGAATTGTTAGTCTATTTGCTCTTAATGTGCTTTTTATGTACATTTCAAGGAGACACAGTTGCATGTATTCAAAAGGTTTTTTTTTCTTTGCAAAAGTTAATGTTTATTTACTGTATTTCAACTATGTGTTTTTATAGCAAGGCTGTTAATCCTTTCTGCAAAAGTAGATTTAGTAGATGTGAAGTGTTGCCTGCAAGAGATAATAGGTAAATGTGCAACTAATCACTGATCATCTGCATTTTACTGTAACTAACTTTACACTGTATTTACGCAATCAGTAGCAGCAGCACTCGCCTTGGAAAAGTGGACAAATCCTCCTCCAACAAGTGATCCCCCCCTGGCTGGTGTACTGTCCCAAGGAGGTCTCCAGGAAGAATAACGGGATTCCGCATGTGAATATGAACAGGATGTACGGGATGAAGAACACACCTGTAAGAAAGACAGGATTTGCCCTTCTTAGTGCACGGAGAGAAAAGGCAAATGCGCAGAAAAAGAAAAAAAAAACACTCTGCAGCTGAGCGCAGCGCGTCTGTGCGCCTTCACCCACCTCCTCCGTTCTTGTAGCACAGATAGGGGAACCTCCACACGTTCCCGGGGCCGATGATCGCGCCCATCACGGTCAGGATGAACTCGGCTTTGCTTCCCCAGTGCCCCCTTGCCTCCACCGTGGCAGGCGTCTTTAGGTGACCACTTGGCGCACTGTCTTCGGAGGAGCTCATCTTTCTGTCCACGGTCATCTTTCCTCCACACACTCAACGCTTAGTTCCTATGGGGACAAATATTTCGCGCACTTCAGTCTTGTGGCTCTGACAGCTGTGTGAATGTGAAATATGTTTGCTCGGACGCTAACCAGTCTTTTTATGTTGCACAGACGTACACGTGAGTATTGGGGTAGCCGGGTGTGTGTGTTGGTGAATGGAAACAGGACCGAGATGCCCCGCCTCACTTCATCCATTGCTGGAGCCAAAACAGTAAGAATCAAAACTTTCTTTTAACAATACAACAATGCATGCAAGCAACGATTAGATTTTCTAATTTTATAAGTGGAAGCACAGTGTCAAAGTATTAATGGCCCTAATTACTGTGTAAAAGGGAAAACATGTGGACATGCAAATCTATCTAGACAAGGAAAGGCCCTTTCCAAATTTCTTTTTTGAAAATGAAGGTAGAATAATGACAGTTTTTGCATTTTTGCATTTTCTTTCGCTGCTGAGAATTGCAGTTGTCTTGTTGTATAGCCATTATCATCAATGAAACATAAACCGTGTTCAGGATTTATTTCAAGCAACAAGTAACCTGTAGCTTTGCACATATAATCTATCTATCTATCTATCTATCTATCTATCTATCTATCTATCTATCTATCTAATTTGGTTGCCATGTGATTATTCCTCTGTTAAGTTAAGAGAGACAGATTTATTGCACATACTTCTTCACAAAATATTGAGTAAAAATGGGAACCATTGTTCTGCAAATGCTCTTGTCAAGTTCTGAAGTAATTCAATCCACTGCAGGGTTGATGGAGAATCACAGGACTCTCGATCTGTTCTGTTAATGAGATTAATTAGTTCCACCTACTTCATTCCTCATTTTATCTAATCATGCACTCTGGATTGGAGTGAGAATCTCTATTTCAGTGAATCAAAAACCTGCAGCAAGAAGAAGTAAGTTCAAACTATGACAAGTAAATGTAAAATGTGAATAGAGGAACATACTGTAGGCTTCAACCGTGAATAAAGATAAGGTGTTGAAATTCAAGTGTATGTCACAACAGACCATGTTCATTTTTGTTGTTTTTAAATAAATAGGTTGAAATATATACTTATGGCTGCTGCAATATATTGACGATAATATTTAGTGGAGTTAAAATCATACTAATAAGGTGTACTGATGATACATGCTTATATGAATAGTCCATATGGCTTCTTTTGACACTTGACACACCGACCATGAGTCATAAGATGAACTGACCTATTCAGTTGCTTCAGTCGTTGCCGACTATGCGGAAGAAGATCAGCTAGGTTTCACAGACAGTGGTAGACAGGCGTTCTGCTGTCTCATAAGTTTCTCTAGATTTTCTGCTGTGTAATTTTTGACTACCTTGTGTAGTTTGGAGCACCAGAATGCTTGGTCAGTGCAGGTGGAAGTCCATGATGAAGGCTCCATGTTGAAGTCTTTACGGTCCCTCTTCAGAACATCCCTGTACTTGAGACGAGGTCTGCCAACGGGCCTCGACCCTCTTCCAGAAGGATCACTGTGATTCACTATGAAGGATCTGTTGAGGCAGGCGGGAGATGGGTTGATCTTCAGGCCAGGACGTTTAAAGCAACTGGGGTTGTCCTTGTACTTATCAAGTGCTTCTCTCGCCTGCAGTGTATTTAATCAGAGGAGAGGCACTACCAATACGTCTGCGATGTCCTGCACGTCCAGGGCCT
Organism: Acanthochromis polyacanthus; assembly: GCF_021347895.1. Lineage (NCBI taxonomy): Eukaryota > Metazoa > Chordata > Actinopteri > Pomacentridae > Acanthochromis > Acanthochromis polyacanthus. Next base: position 5,643,735 of record NC_067129.1, read on the forward strand.
GCCGTTAAGTTGGATTGTCAACTTTACGCATAACATATACATGGAGCCCCAGTCCATGTGTGATGGTTGGCTGGTGACTATAGAGCTCATACGCACTTTGGAGACTGAGTCCTGGGTAAACCATCCACCCATTTTCAATGCAGCAGGTTGTACTGTGTTACATTGTACCAGTAGCAGGTAGCACGACCTGACCTAACACTTGCTGTCAGGTGAACTTACCTATATGTGCATATATCTTCAGTACATTTTATCATTTAGACTTCCATCTAATAAATACATTTAGACAGGTCGTCAAAGTGGCCTTGATGGACATGCACGTGACTATAATTTCTGACAATGGAGCACACCAAAATCAGTTTTTAACTATCAGATTTGGTTAGATTTACCATGTATCAGATCACATTTTAATGAAAATCACTTAAACAGAAATTGCTGAGCAGTTTATAGGCTAAGTTAAATGAATGACAGATTGAAAAGACAGATTTACTCCCCACCAGCTGGTTTCATAGATAGTAGATTGTTCATTGTATTGACTTTAGTGATCAAGTGGTAACAATGTGAGTGTTTCAGTGAAATAATGATCTTATCTGGTTGAGTTTTCACTCTGATAAATTGTCTGGTCTGTTGTTTCTTTGTTGTTGTTTTTTTATCCTTCAGTCCAAATGAATTGTAGATTTTTTTTTAGGGACTCTTATCTCACCGGCAGGTGGCTCCACTGATTACAAATTATAGTTCTTGTGGAGTCGTGCCAGTTGAAGTCATGCAGCCCAAAGTCACAACTTTGCTTGCACAAGTATCCCTTTGAGTCTTGATGCATTCCCTTTGATTTGAGCAATTTAAACCTTTACTCTGATGTGGTCTCTTCCCTTTGCTGAGACCTTTTGATCAAATCTAGAATCTGGAAGCACCTCTACTTTAGTAGGTGTTTTCCAAGCTCATGCACTGAAATGGTTCCGGCAATTCTGCACAGTTTGAGGACTGACCTTTAGGTGGCACTGCCTCTCACACCATTTGCACCTCATCATTTGTGCACTTCACTGCAACACATGATGTTCTCTATAATGCACTTATCCATTAGGGATGTTTCAGATTAAGGCTGATTAATGTGTTGATTTTAATTCAAATTTAAATAAAGAAATTGTCATGATGTTTCAGATCAATGAAAAATGAGAAAAATAGTGCACTGAAATGGCATTTATTAAAAATGGTGCTTTTTTATAGGTTGATTCAGAAATGTATTAATTCAACTGTTTTAAGTTATACAATCATCTTGCTATAAAATATCTGTATCAATTAGTACTTTATATTCTCTATCTGCTTAAAGACTGCATTTTTCAGATAACACACACACACTACCGGTCAAAAGTTTGGACACATTGTCTCATTCAGTGGTTTTTATTTAATTATTTTCTCCATTGTAGATTATAACTGCAGATACTGAAACTATAAAAAAAAATACATATGGAATTATGTTGTCAGCAAAAAGGTGTTAATCTTCAGAATTAATCTAAAATGTAGAAAATAATACAAATAAAGTAAAAGCATTGAATGAGAAGGTGTGTCCAAACTTTTGACTGGTAGTGTGCATTTTGTGATCTTCATTAACAGTTAAAACATGGTTGTTGAAGGAACATTTTCAAGCTGTTACATTGACAATGATCTAACTGGATTAAAATTTGTCCCATTGGCGTGGCCTCTGTGCAGGTGCAGTTGTATGCAAATTGCATATTTCATAAATTTTCTGGAGTGAAAAGACGCAAATTCAAACCCTGCAGGAAACTTAAAATAAAAAAAAATATCATTTTTAAAATGTCAATGCACTGTTAGATGCATTTATGTATTTAGTGATCACACAATATAGAGGAGGGATGGGCACTTCCTACTTTATTAACTAATTAGGTTATTTAAAGAAGGTTGAAATCTGACATTGTTCCAAAGCCTGATAGCTATAAGCTTCCCAAAGCATCTGACTAAGGATCTTTCAACGAAGCTACAAATCGGGAGAAGACTGGTTGAAGTGTTTCCAGTTTGCATTTTCCACTGTCCAAGATGTGTGGCAGTGTATGGAGTCACAGGAGTGCCAAATCAAAATATAAATAAATAAATAAATGTGGAAATATAAAGAGAAATAAATAAATAAATGTGGAAATATAAAGAGAAATAAATAAATAAATGAATAAATGTGGAAATATAAAGAGAAATAAATAAATAAATAAATGTGGAAATATAAAGAGAAATAAATTAATTAATTAATGTGGAAATATAAAGAGAAATAAATAAATAAATGAATAAATGTGGAAATATAAAGAGAAATAAATAAATAAATGAATAAATGTGGAAATATAAAGAGAAATAAATAAATAAATAAATAAATAAAAAGGAAAATTTTGTCTTTGCTTTTACCTTTTCTGTTTTTTTCCTTTTATTTATTTATTTATTTTTATATTTCCACATTTATTTATTTATTTCTCTTTATATTTCCACATTTATTTATTTATTTCCCTTTATATTTCCACATTTATTTATTTATTTATATTTTGATTTGGCACTCCTGTGACTCCACAGCAGTGAAGGGCAGCTGTGGAAGTCATAACTAGATCTGAAACCTTCACATAAGCCTAAAGGCACTGCAAGGAGCTCCAGCTGATACATGAGTGCATCCTGGTCCTCTGTGCAGCTCTGACAGGATCTGTATGGAGGAGAAAACTGAAGGAAACCTCATCACTAAGCCATGCAACTGAGCGTGGATGAGCTGTTCTGCTGTTCGCTGGTGGACTGCAGCGGTACTGGAGCCGGCTGGCCTGGAAATCAGTGAGCTCATTCCGACTGCATGGAGAGGAGGGCGGGGCTCCCAGCATCATCACCACCGGCCATCACTGCTTCATTGTACGGCTGCTGCTGATGCTGAGATCGTAGCGGAGGAGGCGAATCTGTTTTAGAAGAAAAAAAAGAGGGGGGAGAATGCCATGGACACGGTTTCACACAGATTAGGACTTCACACATTATGAGAATCCGTTACGAGGTAAGGCACCGAAATCCGTGCGTAAAACCGCCTGCTGGTGGCTTTATCACCGTCTGAACTGGGAGTTACTGGGACTAGCGGGCCTGCTGGTTTCAGTCAGATTAATCATCCATGTAGCGGAGCGAGATCGGTTTTTATTCCACTTTGAGGAAGGTGACACTCCGGCAGTAGATCCTACGATGGTTACGCGTAACACAAATCTGGCCAACGTGTCTTATTTGGTCGCGTAGCTTCGCTTTAGCTCGCATGTCGGAAGTGGCAGAGCTCGGCCTACACCAGCAAGCCCTTTAAAGATGACGGGGGTAGAGGCTGGGGATCCAGAGCCTCCTCACACACGACGGATGCTCACGCTGCATAAAGCATCTCGTGTTCGTCTCCTTCTGCAGCTGGGAGGCTTTAGGTGTCGAGGTGTGCTTGAGATTCCAGCTGTTCCTGCTCGAGCAGCAGGTTAAGCCAGATGCGCATCGACTTGTGTGTTTGTGCGCTGATCTCTATGTGCATTTTCCTGCCTGACACATCGCTGCACATCACTAGCCGTGTTTTGAAAGGATGCTGCAGTGATGCTGCAAGAGGATGCAAGTCTCACGGTGGATGGGGAAGGCCTTCAGACTGGGGCTCTGGTCTGGACACTGCAGCTCCCTCAGGCTGTTCCACTGGCCTGCATTAACAGGCTGGGAAAGCATTTGTCACACTATTGTGTCAGGGTCAGCTCAGATGCAGGTTACTGACTGGCCACGAGTTAATTGTTTATGGATTGTATTGGAATTCCAGCATTCCATCCAATAGCGTATATTGATGGAGCAAAAATATAGTAAGAGGATGATAAAGTTAGAAATGATGTGAATGTGGGCTCAGCTGTCACACTGAAGGAGCTGAGAGGGCCAGGCAGTGTGATTCATCTGCCTTTTGGATGGAGCTGTCATGTTAACAATGCAAATTTGTTAAGTTTGTTGTTTTCAGGGCCGCTTGCACGGAAATGACAATGTTATATTCATTCCCAATTCTAACTGCAATTGAGTCTTCTTCTCGTGCAACTCTTCATCTCACATTCAAGTTGTTGCATGGAGCATTTAAATTGAATTTAGCTCTGCACAACTGCAAAAGCATTCTGCTTCAGAAGTTCAGCAGCTTAATTGAAAAGCATCATGACATCCACAGCTCCCATCTCACAAACGTCATACATAATGTATTATGACAGCAGGATTTTTTATAAATCACTACATAATTTAATACCATTAATCATGACTGGCAGCATACAGCAAAAGAAAGGCAAAAAGGATTTTAACCAGCCAATTAAGTAGGCACACTACCAGGCATGTTTCATATCCTGCCAAATAATTTCCCAAATCCTATTAAAACAATGAATTTTCATCATGTTCATTGTTTTAGAGCTATAGCTTGCTTTAAAAATGCTGTTTACTGATTGATGTGACATCCAAACCACGGAGCAGATGTGAACCATGACCTTTTTTGGTGCACTTCCTAGACTATTTCTAGCATTAGCAGAGCACTGCTCATACTCTGGGTTGGTATTTTTGACCTCAAGCAGATGGATTAGAAGTCATTTTTGGGACTGAAGTAAAACGTAATCCAAAAAACAACCAGGAAAGTACTGCGTCTCCCAGTAAATGCGATGACACTTTCACCCCGCTTATGTCACAACCGCATCCCAGACTGATTGAACTTAAGTTGCTCATTGACGTTGGAACAACATTGGCATTAGTCTGGCTAACTTTAGCAGACAGGATTGCATAACTCGGATTTAAAGGGGGAGGGAAAGTCCTGAAATGTAAGATTTTGCTTGATGAACAAAGATAAAGCCAAAAGTGATAGTTGGTTGAGCAGCTACAAACACGTGGACTTCATCATGAAGGAGATCTGTCTGTCTAGATCTGGTATTAGAGAAAATTTTGGATTGTGTTCAACATGGGAATTCGCAATTTTAGACACCATTCATTCCTTATTAATACAATCGTACAGGAAATTCATCAGTTAGGTTTAGGACAAATGTTAGTGTAGTTTTTTGTGATTTTGTTGCCTGTCAATACTGTGATTGTGGTGCAATTAAATCAGAGGCATCCAATTTGAATAACTGACCATTTAAATTTCCTGTACATGCTTCACTACAAAATAAAAGGATTTCTTATTTTTCCATAAGATAATTAACTACATCTCACAGAGGGGCTTACTGAAACTCAAAATATAATCTTCAAAAGCTGACAAATCTTATTTTTCTTTCGTAATTTTAGCCCTAACTCACGGCAAAGCATGGTTTGCACAGTTGTCTGACTGCATAGGAAATGGCAGATGGTAGCTCCTGAATTAGAAAATGCTGGCTCCAGGTTGAAAGACCGTGACCTGACCCGTGATAAGCAGAAGAAAATGGATGGAAGGATGGCTCCAGATTAAAAGATGTATTTTCTGAATGAAAGACTGTTATTTCTAAGCTGAAATGCATTTAGTCTTCTTACAGGTTCCCAAATGAATGTACAAATGTCATTTCTAAATGCCAATATACCTAATATTGATGCAGAGTGCAAGTTTGCTGAACATCTCTCCTATGACATATGAAATTGAATAGCTGCAAAACTATATTTGCGAAATGTGTTTTAAATTTTAGCATTGCCCCACAGTCTAAATGATCATTAAAAAAGACCGGAAACCGATCAAAGAATCCAAAATCCACATTTAAAGCAACCACCAATCCTTTTTTTGTGTTTGAATTTTTATTTATTTTTTTACTGTGAGGCCTTGGTGCTTTCAGACTAAAGCTGACAGGCAGCAGTAAGGCTTCTGTTCATAGTGCTATTCTGATAGTCTGTGTCTGGAAAATCCAGCGCTAACACCCGAATTTAATGTCTGAGGAGTCAAAAGTGGGTCATGGTGCCAGTGTGCTTCATGTTGTAGTATTTAATGCAGGCAAGCTCACATTTATATGCCAACGCTGCGGTGCACGCAAGCACGCTCACACTCAGAATAGAAGGAGCAGTCCTTTGGTTGTCTGTAGCAAATATGTGGTAGTGAATCTTTAAACAATCGATATGTGGACACTCAATACATTAAAAGAACAACAAACAGTTGAAACATTGTGTGTCAGGTGAGTTCACCATGGATGATGAAGTAACTGTAATAATGAGATGTTCTATAGGTTGGCTTTAACTAAGAGCATGTACACTGTTACAGTAAGCAAACAGTAACCAATGACGCAATATAGACACACACTCCGTTGAGTCAAATGGCCCGCTTTCTCTCAGGCAACCCTGAGATGGTATTTGTTGAGCTCTGCAGCCACGTGAAGGTTCTTGTATTGTATGCCTGGTTCCACTAAAGGTAAATTTGTTTGGAAAAATATAATGATAACAACAAAAATAGCTCAGAAGAGTTTTATTTCAGAACTGATCTAGACATTTTCTATTCTTTTCTTGAATATAGCCAAAATCACTTAAGTTGTTACATCAATAGCTATAGCACTGTACTGCCAAAAACAGCTTTTAGATATTCCATGTCTTCTTTTCTGTCTGTTTTAGTCACATGATCCACACAGGAGTTAGTACTGATTGCATAACCACTGTTTCTGATGACTGCATCCATGCATCTCTTCATGCTCTCCACCAGCTTCTGACATTGTTCTGCTGTCACAGCAGCCCATTCTTGTTGGACAAATTCAAACAAATTTGCTTTGTATTTGGACTTGTGGTTTTCCATTTTGTGTTTCATGATTTTTCACGGGATTTCAATTGGATTCAGATCTGGTGACTGAGCAGGCCAAGGTATGGTTCCAATGTTCTGGTTCTCCATCCAGGCTTTAACTGACCTTCCTGTGTGGCAAGGGGCAATGTCTTGTTGGAAAATCCAGACATTGGAGGCAGGAAAGAGTTTTCCAGCTGATGGAAGAAGACTGTTTTCAAGAGTAGCCGCAAACATGACCTGGTTCATTGGTTCTTCACACAATTGCATTTGCCTTGCTCCACCCATACTGAAAGATCTTCAATGATCCACCCCCATGTTTTACTGTAGGGGCGGACAGTCTGGTTTGTAGCTTCTCCAGGCTTCCTCCTAACCAGTAAGTTGGCTGGAGTGGGCATCAACTGAAAATTGTGTTAATCACTGAGGAGAACCTTTGAACAATCATCAACAGTCCAATCCTTGTGATCCCAAGCAAAGAGTAACCGGGCTTTCCTGTGTCTTTCCTTGATGAAGGCTTCTTCCTTCCCTGTATGAAGGAAGAAGCTTCAAGAAGTCGGTTTCTAACTGTCCTTGCCAAACAAGAGACATTTCTTTCCTGGAGGTCCGATGACGATTCCTGACACAGGAACGGATGACTGCACGGTCATCTGGTGGGGTAGAGAGACGTTTCCTACCGCAACCAGCTAGCAGTTTGGTAGTACAATGTTCAGTTTGTTTTTTCTTGGTATAATGAACAGCTGTCTTGGAGATCTTCAATTTTTTCACTGCCTGTCTCTCACTTCTGACAATTTCCAGCAGTGCCAAGATGGCTGCCTTTGTGGCTTCACACAACTCTTTTGTTTTAGGCATTATGTGAGAGCTGACAACTTGTGAGTTGTGCTACGGCTTTAGTATAAGCAGCAAACCACTCTAGGCTTTTGCATGTGCAGTGCTGACATGAAATGGCCTCTTATACATCCCGAGAATGCAATTAAGCTAAAGCATGTCAAATAGGATGTAAATTGTTGTGGAATCAGCTGCATTTTTTGTTGTGTTCATTGTATTCTTCAGGTAATACACCTTTAGTGGCACCAGGCATTGAAATGAACGAGAAATTGAAGAAAGCAAGGGTGGTCTAATAATTTTTTCCATGACTGTAGCTGCCGAGCAAACGACTAAACACTGGAATATTTTACTAAAACAGCAAGGAGAGAAAGATGAATATTGGACTACAATTTTTCAAGCGACCACAGGCACCAAAATTCCTACGAGTCAGGTGGATGTAGAAGTAGGCAATCTCATTTGACATACCAAGTTAACAAAGTGATAATATATTGGTCCCTGAGTGCCTGCCAGCTTCGAGTTCTTCTGTTCCGGCTGTTTTCAAGCTTGAAGCTGTAAACTCACTGTGTGCTCCCTCTGCAGCATCAGTAATAACAGGCAGACAAAGTTAGTGGCTTGCTTGTGAACATAGCAGAAGATTTAGAGACTTACATTTACAGCAAAGTTGGTGGAAACCAAAACAGAGCTAAGAGACAAGCGAAATTTGGTATATTTGTTTGATGTAGTAGTGACACCACTCCAAATGAGCATTGATGTTGCCGCATGTCTCTGGAATACGTAGGTGCTGGTTTGCAAATGTTGCAGCTGAGTGTTTCAAATGTAATTTCTGGCCATTTTCTGTCCCACAGGCTCAATACCATCAAGCTCTGGTGCATGAAAGCAGGAATCTCTAAGGCAGACCTGTCTAGCCAACTCAAAGTGGTTGCTTTCTGTGCTGTAGAAAGCAATAAAGCCGCTCTGGTACTGCACATTATAAGGAAACTCTCTAGACACATAGACATCGGCCTGAGAAAGAGGTTTTAAATACCAGCATTGCAGTTAAAGGGGTGCCTCAATTCCCACCGAGGCCTGCGTCAGATATTCAAAAAATAAACTATATTTAGCGCAAATGTTGTAAGAGGATTAAAGAAATAAGTGCACCAAGTGTATTTGTTCCATTAGTGTCCTGTTCTGCTCTCTTGATGCCCAAACTGTAAAGGTGGTGATGGTTCAAATCCAGTTTGTAAATGTTTCTTTGAATTATAATTTAAGGGATGTGTGATCTTGTTGACCCGCTCACTAGTTCTAAGAGCAGTGCTGTAAACAGCTTTTACAAGATCCGGTTGGTTAAACCCTTCCTGGCATGAGAGAGAGCATTTTCATTAACTTGCGTTGGTCTGTCAGATTTTTTTGGAGCCCATAAAAGGCTCCCCCGGTTATGTCAGATGGTGTCAGATCTGATCTAAGACGCTGCCGATACGCCGCAGGGTTTCTCAGAGTTTGTTCTGACAGCTAGCGGGAAAGTTGCTTCAGGTACGGGCTCTCTAACATTTGATTCTGTTTGATATAGTGTCTGTTTCCCTGCAGTAGATCACTGATGTTTACTGATGGTGTTGCCGTTGGAAAGCTGCTGTAAACGGTGACTGTTGGTGAAGCATGTTTTGCCGTAATTATGGGACTTTTCACATCATTGATATGTTTGCTGTTAAAGGATTGATTGATTGATTGATTGATTGATTGATTGATTGATTGATTAATTGATTGATTGAGTCTGCAAGGATGTGAGGGAGTTTTAAAGTTCATCCTGTTGTATTCTTCATCTTTTTTTTCTTCATGCTTTATGAAGATTTCTTTACTTTTATAGAAAAATGCATTTAATCAGTTAATGGTTCATACCCTCTGGACTATTTCTAAAGTTTAGAGGATCTATTAAATGCTGTACTGTGTATTGCTGTCATTTTGCACACTGTGTCTAATGAGAGCTATTATGTTTAAGAGATTAGGATCATGAATTAAAGTACAGCCTCTAAGGGTTGATTAAGCTCATTTTGAAGCCTGTAAAACAGTGCATTGCGTGTTAAGTACCAAATGCTGAGAAAATCTTTACTTTAAAAGAGAAATGTCCCACTATTTTGCTTCCTGTGTTCAATTATTAAAGCTCTTCCCGAACACAGCTTTTTATTTGAAAAGACAGGAGTGCTGAGTAAGAACCTTCGCTGGTTATTCCTGGAGGAAACAGAAAACACAGGAGGCGGTTAAGAAAGATTCTTTGTCAGTCTCAACAGGAAGGAGGAAATACAGGGACAATAACCTTTAAAAAGAATAGAATTCAGTGACAAAAGTAAATTTGAAAATAGAAACGGAAGTCAAAATATGTCAGTAAAAGGTCACATCCAGTGCATTGCCTGGTATGGCCCTGGAGGCCAGTGTGTGGGTGGATTATGTTCATCAGATTGTTTCCCATTGAAACGAAAATGGGCTGCGACAGTAATCAGATTGACATGGGCTCACAGCAAATTCATATCTAGCCCACCCCTTCCCAATCAGTGTCTGGCCTCTGTGGATGATTTGTAGGTTAATACAGCATTAGTAGTCATGCTGCATTGTGGTTGGCTTTGCATGATGGTGATGCAGTCAGCCGGCCAAGACGAACAGACGAATCATCAGTGAATCCTCATTACCGCCATCATTGTTTGTTTTTTTTCTTCTAGGATGATTATTTTTGTGCATACACTACAGGTCAAAAGTTTGGAAGCAAGATCAAGAAATGATCAAAAAAGATCATAGTTTCATTGGTGTACTTTGCAACAAAATAGACATGATTATAATATCAGGTATTTGTATCTGTACTCTTGTTTCTAGACTCAGCTGTTTCTTTGTAGCCATTTCTGTGGTAACTATAGAGTTGAGATTGTTGGGATTATTGTACGCAAACTCTCAAAAGCCAATTGCTAAAGTGAATAATGCAAACTGATTTGTTTTTTTTACTTTTGCACTGAAGTGGAGACTCTTCCTAACTAAACTTTTAAAACTAAGCCCTTCTTTTCTTTTGTTAACATTTATTCAGCAGTTGTCTGGTAACATCAATTATACCTAAAGGTAAATTGAGGAAAATGATTCATATCAATGAAAGCAAAGTCTGATCATGCAGTAAATGCATCCCAAAATCCATAGAATTCATACTGGTTTTTTATTGTTTTTTAGCTTTTTAAGAGAGACATTGTGAACAGAAACTTGAAGTTGCTTCCAAACTTTTGGTCTGTACTTTGTTGGTGCACAGCTTTGACATCCAAAGAACAAATATGACAATAAAATAAAAACCATACATATCTTTTTGAAGGAAAAAAATATTTTGACTACTTCATATATTAATTATAATTAACTGATTTACTGTAGATCAAGTGTTGGGTTGTGAAAAAATTCAAGGGCTGCAGAAGATCAAGAAAACAGTTTGTTACTTTATATAATTTGTTTTTCAGCATTAATACCACATAGAAAGAAAAAAAAACACAAGTTCAGGTTTTTTAAGAGGTCATCATATACAAGTTTTACAACATTTGTAAAGTTAACTTTGTTAAAAAAGATTTGTCAACATTAATCTAATTTGTAAAACAAAAATGATGTGTTTTTATAACTTCTTTATGTGTCATGTATTTAAAATCATTGGACATCGTACGTGAACACCAGGAGTACAAATGACTGGGACTGAAGTCAAATAGGTGATGTATATGAGGACCAAAGCTCAGTCCTTTCCACATAATCTGCTAAGCATTGCATGTTACAGAGGCGGTTATTGTGTAAACGTACCATTTATGTAAGAGTAAACAGGTCCTGAAGTTGTGCGTCAAAATATTAAACCGAGCCACAGTTTGTCAGGTGAAGAGGGGTGTGCTGAGTGAAAACAATGTGACCGGTATAGGAACGCTCAGTTGGGGATGAGATATTTGGATGTTGTACCCATGCCTCATGCATCAGTGCTGTACATTATATATTAACACGTCATGGTGGAAAAGAAGGTATTCGGTCATGCTGTGATGTAAATGTGTACAATGAGCTAACAGCTCAGGTACAAGACGGGGATGCTATGAAAAATGCATTTTGTGCATATTGCTGTTGGGTAGTTTATTGAAGTTTATCATGAACCCTGAAAGAAGAATCTACACAGATCAGCCACAGCATTAAAAGAAGTGAGAGGTGAAGCTAATGACACTGATCGTCTTTGTTGTGGAAAATGTGTCACTTTGCAGCAGAATTTGTCTTTGTAATTTATTAAAGAATACAAGGAGTAACGATGAATAGTAAAAAAGAGAAATGCAGAATGAATATTCCAGCAGAAAGGGCAGAGCTCTGAGCCCAGGCTGGGGTTCAGAGGTCTGAACGTCTGAAATTCCAGAATTATTTATTATGGAAACAATCACTTATTCATAAAAATGACTGGATATCAGTAAAATGTCAACTAAACAACCATCCAAATTTAATCACAACCACCTTCTAATTGGCTAAACAATAATAAAATGAGCTGATTCAAAAATTGCTTTGATTGTGTTCTTTTTATTAAGTTGAGATAATCATGACAGATATTTAGTTTTTTGGCAATTTATCAAATTCTATATGGAACATAACAAATTTTCTGTGTCCGAGAAATCACTTTCAACTAAGTTACCCATTTACAAAAACACTTCTCAAGGAAGTGTGTTAATTCCAGATCACATGACCTGCTCCACATGATGTCATTTCCTCCTGAAGAAAAGACTGGTAAGACTCCAAGGCTTTCTGAGTTACTTAATATAAAGTAGTGTGGATTTATGGCATGTGAACAGGTTTACTACAATATCTTTATAAATAACTTTCAATTTCAGTTTTACTTGATTGTGTAATATTTGTGAAGAATCTGTCCGTAAAAATGCCATGTGGTGTTTGGTTGTAGGTGGCCATGCCTAGTTTAGGCCTTTAAAGCAGCAAAAAATATCAACTATGTTACAAAAAAAGCTCCTCAGAATCTGGCCTGTTATGATCATGACTAAACATCAGGGCCAGACAGATACAATCCATCAAGGTACAAATGAAATTTTACTACAACGATCTTTTTGCAACGTGACATTCTGCTGGGGAACCTTGGCTTCTGACATTCATTTGGATATAACTTTGACACTTACCATGTAGAAATGGCTCAAAATGGCTTGAGGAACACAACCCTCCTGATGGAGGCTTGATGCCGAAACGCGTAGAAGTTTTGTAGGTCTATATGACCATGCCGTTTAAAGAAAGGCTTTTTAAATCTTAATATTTTTTAGAGAGTGCCTTGGAGTCTCCTCTTTTTGTTTCAAGAAAATATCTTGGAATTTAGCAGTTTTGAAAGAAACATAGATAAGAAGAGCATATCTGTAGAGAATGTTAGGATCTATCTTTCAAGAATTTTACACTCTGTGCTCTGTAAACTGATCTAATTTCAGACAACAGGCTTTACATTGAATTTTTTTTTAAAACTTAATTGCCAGAAGGAGCATTTGTTAAATTATTGTATATTTCAGGGTGTAAATGCAGCCACACTGTCCACCATATTATGCCTGAATTTGAGAAAATATTTTGATCATAGTGGGCGCCCCTGTGTTCTTCCGTTTTTGTGTAAAACTGGAAAAAGACCACTGGGAACATGTTGTATAATCACACTGTTATGTTTGAACAGACACACTGGGTCGAGTACAGTCAGGTTTCCTCTGCAAAACATCCGCTTAATTACTGACTACAAGCGTATGTGTTCATCTCGTCTGTTGTACAGTAAATTACACAAGTGTCCACAGTGCAAAATAATTTGTCTAACTGACAGTTACTGATCTACACGGTGGTTTTCTTCCGCTGTTGTTTTTTGGTCAGCCTCATCAAGTGATGCTTGAAAAGAGCAGCAGCACTTTCAGAAGGTCCACGACAACGCTGAGTCATGAGCCCATGTGGACTAGACGTAATGACTTTTTCATCTCTAATCTGCATCTCAAAATCTTTTAAGCGATGTTATGTCATCCCTCCTCAGATTATGGCGAACAACGTCCAACTCCTCTTGAGTCATTATGGCAAGTTTTCACTATCACATGCCCGTTTTTTGTGGGTAGTTAATCAGAGGTACGCAATCAAGGGAAACCATCCACATTACTTGGGGCCGTAGCAAAAACATTTTTTTAACAGCTGCATTTTCAAACCAAAATTTAATTTGTCAGACAAACTCGTCAAACATTCTTAGTCTGGCAGCGGCACTGCCATGTGAATTTAATTAATTGGCTCACTTTAATCATCACAGTTGGCATCAAGATATAAGAAGTATGGTAAAGAAGTGCCATATGCAGTGTTACAGAGATTTTGTGTGATTTGTAACGGTATTAATTCTTTTTTTGTCGACTTATTCTATTTTTGCTAAATTTCTTGGAAAGAGTGAGCATTTTTGTTGGAAAAGTAAGTTAATTTGAGAGTCTATAAGCAGCCTTATGCAATGACAGTTCTAAGATTTAGCAGGTTCACTGATTCTTACATGCTGTCCCCAATGGTACAATCCTGCTTTGAGAGAATAATACAAACCAGTTGTATGAAAAAAATTAATTAATCAGAAATCCATTTTTATATTCCACCAACCGTAAAACCTTGATTGTTCACCATAAAAGGTGGATTTTTTTCCCCCAGGGATTGGCACCAATAGGATCTTTAAAAATGTAGACTATGGTGGCAGTCAGAGGCAAAAAAAGATTGTGTCCATTTGCACTGAGAAGGTATCACAGCTGAAACCACTGCAATAGTGCTACCAACTGGAAGAGTTCTGCAATATTGCTACTGGGCTAAAAGAAAAGTCATGGTTTTCCAACTCATAGTGCTTCAAATCATTTTATGAAAAGTGTTGCCACAAGCCAACTTAAAAACTAATGTTTCCTACAGCCCCGGATGTGACACATAGTTAACTCAATCAATATTCTCCACTTTTTAAAAAAATCTGTCAGATTGAAGATGGTCTGGTATCAAGAAGTTGGTGAACTGAGGCAAAGTGACCCCTATGTTTTAATGTAAATTTGGGAAAAGACCAGTGGAAGCATTTTATTGGAACAAACACAGCAGGTCAAGTACAGTAAGGTATTTCCTTTTCTTCAGGTAGTTGTTGATTAAAGGCGTTCATGTTAATTTCACACTGTAGTACATGAGATGACACAAGGGCTTTGGAAACCCTTCACATAGTAAATCATTTCTGTAAATGGCACATGCAGAGCCATGCTATATAGATTTATTTTCCACAGCCATAATTCTTTTTTGTCGGTTTCTTCATATCTTATTAAATTTGTAAGATAGTTTTTTTTGGGTTTTTTTTAGAAAAAAGTGAGTAGTTTTGTTGAAAAAGCAAGTTAGTTTAAGAGAACATACACAAAATACCTGGATCTGTAGGAAACCATTGATTTCTGGATAGATTTTTTTCTAAATAAGCCAAGTTACATTTTACTGTTCCAAAAAAAATGTGCATGGATGCAGTTGGAACTAATGCTGTAATTGAACTGCACCTTATTCAAACAGATATGTTCAGATATGCAGGCTGTGTTTTCACTGGCATAGCCCCAGTTGCATTACTGAACAGTCAAACTTTATTTATTTGTATAGCACTTTTCATGCAAGAACAACACAAAGTGCTTCACAAGCAATTAAAAACTGCAGACAACTCTTACATTTTAACCCAGGGTTTAAACCGCTGGGTCAATCTGTTTACATCCTCCATGTGCAATCATCACACACGTTTTATGACATCTCAAAAGCTCCATCACATGTTTTGATGCATGCTTTCACGCAGCGAATATTGAACTAAAGCTCAACTTGGTGCAAACACAATATCTGTGAGAAAAACATTGCAATTACATGTTTTCCCCAAGTCGTTCAGTCCTTCTTGCACGCAATAATAAATCATTTTTATTAAATAGACACACCTGCCCGCCTCCAGAAGATGTTTCCCAACAGCTCAGACCTTTGTTACAAATGTAAAACTCATAAAGGTACATTTATTCACCTGTTCTGGTCATGTGACCGTATCCAAGTGTTCTGGAAAGGGTTTCATTCTGTGATTCAAGAGGTTATTGGCAAACAGTTTGCACAATCTCCCTCATTCTATTTGCTAAATTACTCTCCAGACAAGCAATTTGATACTGACACCAGAGCCCTTTTAGTAACACTTTTGTATCTAGCAAAAAAGTGTATTTTGCTATGCTGGTCTGCGCCGCAGATTCCCACCGTTGATATGTGGATTTCCCAGATATCAGCCTTGCTTCCACTGGAGAAACTGACTCACGAACTTAACCATAAACTGGACAAATTTTGGAAACTCTGGAAACCCTTGCATACTTTTTTTTTACAGAGACTCTGACTCGTTCATTAACAAATATTAATATCTGATTTTACCCTGTCATGACAGTTATTCCCTGTACCACGTGTCTTCATTTTTGTTTTTTCTTCTTTTTATTTATTTATTTTTATTTATTGTTTTGTTTTGTTTTTTGTTTTTTTTCTATTTCTCCTTTTTTTTATTGTGTACCTGTTTTGCTGCAGCACTTGTTGTTGGGGAGGGTATTTCTGTTTTATATGTCAATTTGTTGTACTTAAATGCAAAAATGTAATAAAAAGAAAATTTAAAAAAAATAGACACACTGACAGACATCCACTACATCCCATGTAAATATTCCTTGATTTGTTGGTATTATTCTCCATAATTGTCACATTGAAGAAAGGTACATAATATTTCTGTGTTCTCCTGACTAAATAGTTAATAATTTGTTTAAAAAATGCTGCTAATTTTTGACTGGAGTTTGCTGATACTGCCCCAGCTTCATGCATTTTCCTGTGACAGATCAACAAAGGCACAACCCCCTGTTCTCTGCGGGATATTACGGTTCCTGCTGATATTATATGTATTGTGCTGTTTTAGGCATCTTGGTACCTCACTGTAGGTAGAGGGTAAAGCCTAATTTAAGATGCCACATGTTTGTATAGGGGCTGCACAGTGAGGTCGTGGTTAGCACTTTCGCCTTACAGCTAGAAGATCCCTGGTTCGCGTCCCAGCTTTCCCAGGATCTTTCTGCATGGAGTCTGCATGTTCTCCCTGTGCATGCGTGGGTTTTCTCTGGGTATTCCGGCTTCCTCCCACAGTCCAAAAACATGCTGAGGTTAATTGATGACTCTAAATTGTCCGTAGGTGTGAATGTGAGTGTGATTGTTTGTCTGTATATGTAGCCCTGCAACAGACTGGTGACCTGTCCAGGGTGTCCCCTGCCTTCGCCCGAGTCAGCTGGGATAGACTCAAGCCCCCGGTGTATAGAGGATGGATGGATGTTTGTATAGATTGATCTGTCATTGTATAATTAATCAATACTTACACTCACCCTGTGTCAGACCTCATTAGTTTAGCCAACCAGTAACAGCAGGTTTGATCCATGACACTGATAGCAACATGTATACCAGCTGGAGGATTGCATTGTACTGCATATGCATAGCATCTATTTTTCTGCAAAGTTGGAGGCTCAAATTGTTGGATCTGAGGAGTCAAACAGCACACAGGTCAATATATAATGGAGGGACTTTTGAAGTCCATGGGATATATCTTGCATACATTTTTGTTAAACGTAAAATTTATATATATATTTTTATGTTCCTTATGATCATGCCTTTACAAATTCCATCATTATTTATTATGGAAACAATCACTTATTAATAAAAAAAAGCCTGGATTTCACAAAAATGTCAACTAAATAACCATCTAAATTTAATAACAACCACCTTCTAATTATCTAAACAATAATAAAAATGAGCTTATTTCAAAATTATTTTGATTGTGTGCTTTTTATTAAGTTGAGATAATCATGATGGACATTTCCTTTTGATAATATATCAAATTTTATATGGAAAATAACAAATTGTATCTGTGTCCAAGAAATCACTTTCAACTAAGTTATGTGTTACAAACAACACCCTTCAAGGAAGTGTGTTAATTCCAGATCACATGACCTGCTCCACATGATGTCATTTCCTCCTGAAGAAAAGACTGGCAAGACTCCAAGGCTTTCTGAGTTATTTAATATAAAGTAGTGGGTGAGTCAAGTGTGGATTTATGGCATGTCAACAGGTTTACTACAATACCTTTATAAATAATTTTCAATTTCAATTTTACTCAATTTATATATAATATTTAGAAGAGTGTTTGTGTAAAAATCCATGTGGTGTTTGTGTATAGGCGGCCATGTTGATTTTCGACCTGAAAACAAAAATGTCAACTATGATACCTGTCAGCTATGTTACAAAAAGTCCCGCATTTGTATATTGGCCCATGTTTAATCTTACCTCTGAGCTTCTTTTAAACACACATACACAAAAACGAACTACTGTCACAATAGTCCTTGTGCTGTACTTTGCAAAGTGTATGCACTGGATGTGACCACTAAGTTGAAATTTAACAGATTCCATTAGGATTTAGACTTAATGTAAATAAATGACTGATTGTCAGCCAGAACTACACGACTGCGAGCTGAAAATATACCTGCAGATATGTTACTCAGTAACCTGGCCAGATTCAGAGATCATCAAACAGTTGTGTTCACTTTTTCTCATAGTCTCATATTATCACGAACCCTATGCCCCAAACATGACTGTCTGCGGAACGCAGCGGGTCATTGGGTTTCAGCTGACCTCAAACTGTGCAAAAAAGAAGAGGCAAATAGTAGGGCAGGAAGGATTACCACTGACTCTGCAGAACCAGACAACCATCTGTTCCAGCAACACTCTTGTGGTACATTACGAGACGATTGCGATCACCGCGCTACCTGTTTCTTATTTGCACTGAGACATTTCTGAGATGAAAGTCTCACTTTCTAGTCATGCAGACCTTCATGTGTCACTGGATGAATAGTCACTGTAGCTATTTTATAATATAACTTACATTTCTCCCCACTCCTTTGCCCCTACAACTTTGTCTGTGCTGCTCTTATATCACGTATTTTAGGGCTACTGTTATGTTTATCAGTAACAGTTATGCAAGAAATTTAATGAAGTATAAACAGAAAGACTCAACACTACACTTCCAGTAAGTGGCATCCAAGTGTTGTGTGTTGCATGGCGTTGTTTGGGACAATATCATCTATCATTCTCTTATCTTCTGCATCTTAATTACAAGTGTATCATCTTACACTTTATATATTAATCTCCTTAGGGAAATTCTGTTACAGCAGCATGGGTATTCAGCAAAGAAGTAAACAATAAGACAACACAGACTATTGGGGGAGGGTGTAAAGTGATAATAAAATAAAACAAAAATATGGAAAATATAATAAAGAAAAAACAATACAATAATATATAAGAGTGATGCAGAAATGTGCAAATCAGAATGTGCTTAGATGTGGAAATGACATAAGTAGGTGCAGATAAGTTTGTGGATATAATGATGGACGGTAGAATGCAAAGTGTCCACTATGTACAGCGGTTTAATCAGCAGGCAGAGTGACAAAGTTTTACAAATCCCTTCTGAAGCTCAAGTGCAGGATATGAGACACAAAACCAGATAAAATGGATGAAGGCTTTTATTTTCCAAACAAGATTACACAAAATAAGAGAACTAAGATAGTCGCTAACGGACTACAAGCGTAAGTAATGAAAGGTCACAACTACAAGTTACTGTAAGCAGGACTAGCAACAGGAGCCCACTAGCAGGCAGGTGAAGTAATACTAGAATGAGCAGATATACAAAAGACTGACTAACCCATTGATAGGCAATGTCTCGGCAGGGAAGCTAAAAGAATTAAACAGAGATAAACTATGCAGGAGGACGCTATACAAAATACTAAATACTGGAGGTAAGCTGTACAAGATGCTGGATAATGAAGGTGCTACCAGTCTGGCTCAGAGCTAATGGGAACTAAGCTTAGGGAGAGTCTCGGAGAGACACAAGGCTGTGGCAGAGGGGTTGGATGAAGGTGGCGTGGCAGTGGTTGGAACCAGGTAATCCGATGACTGTGGGGAAATGGCTATGAATCCAGAACTCCGGAGTGACAAGAGACGGCAGAGGCTTGGAGATAAAGAATCCTGGTAGAGGCACGAGCAGGTAGGAGTCCAGACTGAAAAGGAACGCAAACAAGAATTAATGATAGTCGAAAGCAAAGGTGAGCTAGAGTGAACAAGAACTCAGAACCAACTGTTGGTTGTTCAACGGTCCGGCCTCGAGTGGCGAGTGGAATCTGCTTATATGGGTAAAGAGGTAGTTGAATTGGTCACTCCCATCTGCGTGCGCACAGCTCCTGCTGATTGGGAATTGAGAAAGGGAAAGGAGAGCACTGCCACTATCGTGATCTGCCAGACACAGATGCATTGAGAAGTCTTATTGCAGTGGGGAGGAATGACCTCCTGTAACGTTCCTCAGAGCAGTAGGTCTGTATCCATCCTCCGACTGTCCACAGCTTTATGGAGGGGGTGGGAGATGTTGTCCATGATGGCCAGCAGTTTGGTCAGCATTCTCTGCTCCAAAGCCTCCTACAGGGTGAGCGACTGACATCCAACGGCAGACTGGGCTTTCCTGATGAGTTTTTTAGTCTGTTGACATGCTTTGCCTTGATGGTTGCACCCCAGCACACCACGGCAGAGAAGATGGTGCCACCACCAGCACAGACTGATAAAACATCAGGAGCCTGTGGTTGCATGCATTGAAGGACCTGAGCCTCCTGAGGAAGTTCTTGTACACAGCCTCAGTGTTTGTGGAACACTCCAGCCCTCAGGATAAAGAGGAAGTCATCCAAGTTTGCATGTGCGCCTTCAATGGGGTCTTTCAGCAGTCAGATCTTAACTCCATAATCGTAATTTCATAGTCTCTCATAAAGTAATATGCACGTGGCCAGTTTATAAAGCACACTTAGCTAAAACCGACGCAGCCTAACAGGCCTGCGACACGTGCTTCATTAGATTATAATGCACATCTTTGGTAACTGATCTAGAAAGGTGCTGATCCACAGATATGGTCTTTGCGGAGGCTGTAGTTTGTGTCGAGTTGTAGTGCACTATGTGTGGCACAATACAACTCAACATAAATGGCAGCCTCCAAGTAACCATGAAGTTGAATCACCACCTCATGAAAACTCTATCAACAGCATTAAATTGCTCTACAAGATACTTGGTGTACTTAATTACTTGTTAACTGAGTTTTCTTCTTTCTGGCACAAACAAAAGTGATGCATGACACAGCTTCAGACTTTATTTTAACAACCACACGCAGACATCTCGAATTCTTGTGTTAACTGGAAAAGTGTGACTGCTGTTGATGAATTTATAATAAAAAAAAGCGATTTGTCTTATTAGCAATTTTTGGGTGTACACATGTACATGATGTGCATGTGATGCCTTATCTTCTGACCATTTATTAGTGAATTCTGGGAAATTGATTATGATATGAAAATAGGGAACTTAATCTTGGAGATTCGATTATGTAGTCTGTGCCGACACGGATCCATGTATCCAATTATGGAAACAGAAGGTCACCCGAAATCAACAGCATGAAAAGAAAAAAATGACTCCATCCCCAGTTTTTATTTTTTTAGGAATTTTTAAGTTATTTCACCATTTTGATCCACACTGAAATGTGTCCACAGTTTTGCTGAATGCCTATGAGACTTTGTGTGCAAATGATGAATCCCAGCTGCGCTGACTTTAGGAATTCCTTCACTGCTGTTGTCCACAACGTCCGACATTTGTGGTTTTGAATGAATTACCAATTTGTAAATGCTTATATGTTAACATGCTAAACTAAGAGGGTAAATGAAATAGCTGCCAAACATCAGCATTGTCACTTTGAGCATGCTGACATTAGCACTTAGATCCAAGCACTACTGTAGTCATGTACAGCCCTCCAAAGCCAACACTTCGAGTTAAAAACCTGAGTTTTTAAACCAGCTGCGTTCTTGTCGTTAGCCAGTCTTGCCAATCTTTCACTCTTGTTACTTTATACCTCTCCCTGCTCACATAACCACATGAATGTCTCTCTTGTTTCTTTTCTTTTCCTCCTTCACCCCCAAGCCATTGTTTCTATTAGGAGAATGAGGAAGAGGAGGAGCTGGAAACCTTGGGAGCGCCTCGGAAAGTTTTTATGAAGTCTCAATGAAAGCATTGGAAGAGCCTCTCTAGTTTCTGACTCAATGGCGAAGAAAGGGCGTACGAAGGGCGAGAAGCCCGAAGCGCTCATCTCTGCCCTACAGGCAGCCAATGAAGATCTCAGGTCCAAGCTGACTGACATTCAGATAGAGCTACACCAAGAAAAATGCAAGGTGATATACATTTGTCCTGAACAAAAGCTTTTAGGTCACTTTTAGTGTGAACTCTGTGGATTTGACCCATAATATTATCATGCAAGTCATTTGGCTCGTTTATTTTGAAAGTCCCTGAGATTCCTGTACCCCAAGCATTTTTTTTGTTCCTGTCACACTCTTTAATCACTGTGGGCTCATTTTTCACTGCAATATAAAGTCCTGCTCCTCTATGCAAACAGTGCAACCATGACTAGAAGTAGAGAGAACTCCAAAACCTGATTCTTGCAATTAAATTGAATTTCCACAATTATTTATTTTACAAAAATTGAAAAAGACCTGGACTTGGAACATATGTACGAAAGTGTCACCAACATCAGGAAAAAAAGGGAGCTCTACATACTGCAGATATTTTATTACTTGCATTTTTAATTTACGGCCAGTTCAGCCAAAAACATTACAGAAGTTTTGTCATGCGACTGTTGGCCAATTTTTAAATTAGACATTTAGAGAAAAGTGATTTTAAAGCAATGCATCTGATTAACAGAACCGTAAGTCACACAGGATTAGTTCAAGTATCATTAGAATGTTAAATTCTGGCAATTCTTCCTCTTTTTAAATTTGATAGGTCTGGTAAGTAGTTAAATTTGGGTATTTTTAACAACAATAACAAGCCTCATAAACCTGCAAGTGGATTTTGGGGTTGAGAGGGTAAACATATCTCTCAATAATATACATTTGATAATGGAATCTATACAGCAATGAAAACGGTTCTTAAAAAGTTATACCATAATGTGAAATCTTTAAATATCAATAACTGACATGTCGTTCCCTTCAAAGGTGAGCAAGCTGGAGCGCGACAAAGTGCAAGAGGTGAAGCGGGTGCGAGAGCAGGAGCAGCACCGTCACACTGCCATGCTAACGGAGCAGCGGGCCAAGTGGCACGAGGACAAGCAAAAAGAGCTCCAGGCTCTCAGGGAAAACCTGACACGGCAGCACGAGCAGGAGCTGGCCCGCCACGCCAAAATCAAAGACCAGGAGAACCAGAGGCTGAAAGCAGCACTGAGCGCCATGCGAGACGGCAGCGGAGAGAAGGTGAGGGGAGCGGACCGGTGTTTGTGAAATTGATATATATATTGTCACATGTATATAGTCTCATGTTGTGTAGAAATGCTACCAAGTCACATGGGCACCTTTATCTTCTTGCCGCCGTTCCTTCAGGTGCGCACAGCTCTGACCCTGGAAGCCAAGGAGGAGGCCCGGCGCTTCTTTGACCAGGAGAGAGTGAAGCTCCTGCAGGAGATAGCAGAGCTGAAGAATGTCAAGAAGCAGACCGACGAGGCTCTCAGCAACATGATCCAAGCCGACAAGATGAAGGCCGGAGACCTGCGGGTGGAGCACCAGCAGCACCAGGAGCAGATCTCCAAGATCAAGTGGGACTGTGAGAGGGACATCCGCAGACTGGTGTGTACACTCACTGCTGCTAAATACTAAATATTGTCTTATTATATTACAATATTAGTAAGTACTCATGGCATTTCTTTCCTCTTACACAAACTTTCTTTGTGTTGCATGTGACCTCAATGAGTGAGAGAGTGTTCTCTAGAGCAGGGGTGTCAAACTCATTTTAGTTCAGCCCAATTTGATCTCAAATAGGCTGGACCAGTAAACTCATAACATAATAATAAATAAATAACAACAACTCCAAATTTTCCCCTTTGTTTTAGTACATTCTGACAATGTTCACAAAGTATGTTTTTACAGAGCATTTGGAACATCCTGAGATTTCTTAAGCAAAAAAAAAAGTGAAACTTCAACAATATTAAGCCTCAGTTTATCATTTGTGTATCAAAACTTACAGATCATAGTGTGTATCTACAAAGGTTCAAAACATTTTAGTCGCAGGTATCTGGAACTGAAAAATATAGTATTCTATAGCTTGTCAACATCTTGAAAATATTTTCAGTTCCCATTTATTTCCACATGTGTGTGGTAATCCTGACATACCACACCACACAAACTAAAGTGGAAACTATTAAAAATGTCTCAGAAACTGCAGTGGTCCCTCGCCATATCGCAGTTCACTTTTCGTGGTCTCACTGTATCACAAATTGTTAAATTCCATATGCTGTCACTGATTTTGCACCATATTGCGGGATTTTGCATTATATAGATATGTTTATTATTATGATGAGCTGCACTGAAGAACAACGCAGGAGTATCTGTCTTTTATGCACTCTGCAACTGGCAGATGCTTTTATTTTGACACACAGAGAACGGCACTATAGAAAATGTGGCAGGAAGTCATCAAACACTCTTCACACTCACTGTCCTGACAAGATAACGCTTAACCAAACTAACTAGGCTGACTAAACCACAAACACTAATAACACTGTAACATGAACATAAGACACAATAATGACATTTAAACCCCCCAACACCCTGAACTCCCATGGTGCATTGCAGCACAACAGTTGAGTCATAGCGACCGGGTCTGCGATCGCTACATTAATTTTAAAATTTGTGCGGTAAAATAAGCATTTTCTAGCCTGAAAAATTGAAAACAGTATAAAAATATTTTTAAAAATCATGATTAAAGCATGTTAAAAAAAATGTAATCGAAATAAAACGTGTAGCTGATTGGTTCAGCAACCGTAGCGTCTCTTCTGTGTGTAGCAGCATTCAGCATCTTGCCTTGTCATCGATGTCATGTGCATAGTGCTGCTCTGCGGTGTGAGGGGAGGGTTTCTAAACCCTTTAAATATATATAAATAATAAATAAAATACGGTCACTACTTCGTGGATTTTCATCTATTGCGGGGGTCTGGAATGTCACCTGTGCAAAAGATGAGAGACCACTGTACCGGGCTTTGCAAAAGTTCTGTTACACGGTTTCATGATCTTTTGAGACGTTTACATGTCGGAGTGAAAAATTCCATTAAATAAACTGAAAGTTCTACCTTATAGGCAGGTGTCCTTAATACAATTTTTTTTCTCCGGTGAAGTTGTATCAAGATGGAAGTCAAAAGAGTTGAGATATCTGCTCTCCTTCATGCTGGCCACAACGAGTCTGACAGAGCCAAGCAGCTGAACATCAGCCGGATGACCGTCCACAGAGTCGCAGAGAGGCTCAAGAATGGTGAAGATCTTTCAGATGATCTTTCAAGAATGGTGAAGACGGTCATCCGGCTGATGTTCAGCACAAAGGAGAGCAGATATCTCAACTCTTTTGACTTCCATCTTGATACAACTTCACCGGAGAAAAAAATTTGTCTCTAAAGATCATGAAACCGAGTGTAACAGAACTTTTGCAAAGCCCGGTATTTGATATATGACTCTACAATTTCACAGATATCATTTTAAATATCCAAAAATTTCAGGCATATCAGAGATGGTCAAGCAGAAGGCCCCAGATAATTTGAGATGGAATAACCCATCTTGAATGACCTCGACAGAACATGTATGATTGCCAAAACAGCTTCCTCCAACGAAAGCAAATGATGCCATTATTTTCCTCCCCTTCACTTACAGGTGGATGAGATCAAATCTAAAGACCGGACCATTTTTGCTCTGGAGAAGGAACTGGAGTCAACGTCGGGTTTCTTACAGAAGCTGCAGCTCCAGAAGGACGCCCTGGATGAGCAGCTGTTCCTTGTCAAGGAGGCTGAGTGCGGCCTGGGCAGCCCGAAAAGAGAGATTCCAGGAAGAGCTGGAGACGGTGCAGAGCACTGTGGCAGCCCAGTGAGTGGAGCAACTATCCAGCACAAGCTACCTCTTAAACTGCATTTTTACTTTGCTGTGGCTTCAGAATACAGCAGTTTTTTCCACAGACAAGGACTATACACAAAGCTCAAAACTTTCCTGGATCATAAGAGAGATGTTTAGGTCTTCGTGTGACCTTTTAATGGTCTGTGCGCAACAAAATTAAGAGAAAATCAGCTGAATGTCACAGGTCCACTGTGTTGACGCACTCTTAATGTAACAACTCATGACATTTTGACTGAATGTCTAAATGCATAACAAGTGTTTTGATTCACGCAGACATAGTCGATCCAGTGTCTCCTCGTCTGATTTAGTCTGGTTGTATCGTTAATGTGTGTTCCCTCAAAATGCTCATTGATAATTCAAAATGATCTTGAACTCTAGCTCAGTTTGAAGTAAGAGAATTACTGAAGCAAAGTTTTATGATTTCCATTGCAAAACTGTGAAATTTGTATTAGAAAGTCATCACCCCTCCAGTGCTACACTCCGATAATTTAGGGTGTAATTCTCCGCATCTTTCCGGCAGTTGAGTTTGTCAAATGATGGTTTGTTTGTTTCAGGACCTCCGAAGAAACCAGAGACGCTTAGCTGAACTCAACTCCACCATACGCAAATTGGAAGACCGCAACTCGCTGCTGGTGGACGAGAGAAATGAACTGGTATGAACTGATCATTTGATTCTAAATGAAAAAAAGTCAAATGAATTTGCTGTTCCCTCTTCTCAGTCACCTTTTCATAGATTTACACCAACCTTATATTCTTTTCTCACCACCAGCTGAAGCGAGTTAGAGAGTCGGAGAAACAGTGCAAGCCGCTGTTGGACAAGAACAAACTGATGGGTAAGAGAAATGACGATTTGACCCAGACGATCCAGAAGCTGGAGGAGAAGCTGAAGAGTCTGGTGAAGGAGAACCTTGAGATGGTCAGCAGGAAGTTTCATGTGCATCATTTAATATGTACAGGCTGACGGGTCAGTGTATAATTGAGGGACTTTTGAAGCCCATGGGATATATCTTGCATACACTTATATTAAAAGTAAGAAAAAAAATGTTTTTATGTTCATTATGATCCTGCTTTTACAAATTCCATCATTATTTATTAGGGAAATAATCACATTTTAATTGAAAAATGACTGGATATCACTAAAATGTCAACTAAATTACCCATCTAAATTTAATTGCAACCACCTTCTAATTAGCTAATCAATAATAAAATGAGCTTATTCAAGAATTGTTTTGATTGTGTTCTTTTTATTAAGTTGAGATAATCATGACAGAAATTTCCTTTTTGGGAATATATCATCGTCAACAAGTCCTCAAATTCATACGACCACACAGGTCGTATGTAACGTGCACCGGAATACGACCCATGAGAGCGTATGTACGTTAGCGACCCTACGGGGAAAACGAACGCATTACGGGATTTAATTCCCGAAACGGCTTTTCCCTCGTGAAACGGCTTTTCCTCACTTTCACAACACGGGTTTAGGGTTATGGTTATGGTTATGGTTAGGGATAGGGATAGGGATAATAGTGTTAGATAAAAGTTTGTTCATGGTGACGTTTCACCTGCGACACCGGAGTGTCGATATTTACTCACCCGCGAGAGGTCGCTTAACGTCAAAACGTAACACTCAGTCGTAATACGGGCGTGTACAGACGACCTATGTGGTCGTTTTTTTGTTTGAGGACAGGCTGATCATCGTATATGGAAAATAACAAATTGTATCTGTGTCCGAGAAATCACTTGTGTTATTTCCAAATCACATGACCTGCTCCACATGATGTCATTTCCTCCTGAAGAAAAGACTGGCAAGACTCCAAGGCTTTCTTAGTTTTTTAATATAAAGTAGTGTGTGAGTCAGATGTGGATTCATCGCATGTGAACAGGTTTAATATCTTTATAAGTAACTTTCAATTTCAATTTTCTCAATTGTAAATATAATATTTAGATGAAACTTTATGTAAAAATGCCATGTGGTTTTTAGTTATAGACGGCCATGTTGAAAACAGCAAAAATGTCAGCTATGTTGCAAAAAGTCTCACAATTAAGTACTGACCTGGACATTGTGATCTCAGAGGACTCTTTCATCTTTTTGTGTTGTGTATCTGCAGAAGGAGAGGATAAGCTCTCATCCGCCACTGAAGAAGCTGAAGTCTCTGAATGACCTGGACCAAGCCCATGATGACCAGGAAATAGCCTTTCTCAAGCTTCAAGTCCTGGAGCAACAAAGCATGATTGATGAACTGACAAGAGTATGTTGAGTTAAAGGGTGCATTTGTTAATTTAGATTTTCTTAGCGGTTTGCAAAGTAGGCCTTTTGCTGTGATGGGGTTCATGTGAAAACTGAAGGATTTTGTTGTGTCATTTTAAAAAATAATAAAAGATACATAGTGTAGTGGAAGATAGAGTTTTCTTTAAGTTTTGTATGTGACAAATACATTCAAAAATGTAAGACGACTTTACAAGATCACCAAAATTGCAGCTTTTATCAGAGCTAGAAGCTGAAATCAGAGAGAGAACAGTCAGCTTTTCAGCTTTTCATGGTTCATGAAATACATGAAATACTAATACTGACACGCCATTTCGTAAATATAGCAAAGTCTAAGCTAATCCAGTTTAACCTAACATAATTATCCAAGCCAGTTTCTTCAAAGATAATTTTTTTGTCACAAACATGACATTTGCACTGGTTTGATTTTGTGAGATTTTAGCTGAATTTATTCACGAAGTCGTGTTGTCATTCATTTAGGTGCAGGACGTTATTTTGTGCTGACCAAGAATGCAAACTTGTATTTACTGAAATGTAAAATGATCAATTAAACATAATAATCCAGCATGATGGATTACATACATTACATAAATGACAACAATGACCAAAAGGCAGTATTTGTGAATAGTGCACTGTTATCATGTTTAACTTTTTTAATGATGTCACTGGAATAGTGATAATATTGTAAATTATATCAGCCTTCGATCCCTCATGTCCTCAGTGACCTGTGTGAAGAGTTAATTGTTTTCTTGTTATGTTATGCCTGTAACAGTAGTCTGTTTTAAAAAGTTCCTTTTCATCTGTCTGTTTTTCCAGGACCGAGAAAAGCTGCTAAGAAAGAAAAGGCATAAAAGAAGTTCAAGGCCGATAAAGGTAGGAAGAATTTAATTGATTTATGGCTATTTATCTTAAAGTCACATTGTTGAACTAAGAATAGAGTAATAGAGAAGCTTTGGTAAACATCCAAGATCTTTCCTTTGTTCTGACACATTAAGGACACGATGCACTTACGAACATACGATTGTGAAGTACATGTGTAACGTGGGTTTCCACTGACTCCTATCATGCTTAACTTTCTATGATTGAATCCTTGAAACACTTGCATCTTTGTCACAAAAAGCATTCATGCATTTTGAGTCTTGCATAGATTTATTGTAGGTCTTTTTGAAATATGACTAAATCTGCTAGGTAAAAAATATACATACCGCAACACTATGACATCTGCCTCAATGTTCCTCGACCGTCTTTACCTCAACTAGATGCTTTTGGTTGTATCTTTGGCAGCCCTCTTGACAGAATGAAATGACACAAATAAGACCAAAAATGACAAAAATGAGAAACAAAACAACCAAAGAATAGACTAACAGCACAAGCGAGACAACAAAAAAAAACACACAACATCAAATAAATCATAACACAAAATTACAAAAATAAGACAAAAAGCACAAGTGAGACAAAAAGGAAACACGAAATGACAAAAATGAGAAACAAAACAACAAAAACATGAGGCAAACGACAAAACGTGTCATGGTCTAGAAATTATTTTTAATTTATTTGCCTGGAAAATCCAGACTGACTTTATTTATATGTTAATATAAATACAAATAAAGGCAGTCTGGGATTGTGATGATAGACGATTTCAAAAAGGAGGGGCTAACAAATGCAGCTTGAACGAGAAAGAACCAGTCAGCGTAACACGGATGTGACGCACAAACAAATCGACCTTGAAGTCCATGTAGTCCAAACAACAATGGCATGCAGCCGAGAAAGCGTCGCGGTGAATGATTACTGCCGTTTTTGTCACAAAAATCTGCGAATACATGGGGTACTCTCAAGTACAACACTTATTTTTGAAAAGGCTACGCAACAAAAGACTCCTTCCGAACGATTAGCGGTGTTAGGAATAACTTTAAATCACAGCCAAACCAAGTCGGTGCGTATGTGTAAAAGTTGCTTAAATTTACTCGCACGTTTGGAACGGGATTCTCCTCTGTACAAACAATGGCAAGAAGCCGAAAGTAACGAGCCATCCACTGCCTCCTCATCGTCGGAAGATGACGCAGCATTAACTCCCGCCTCCTGTGCTATGATTGGTCGTACCAAACTTTCCCAGGAGGGAAACGTGATTCAGTTCGCCCAATGCCAAACTGATTCTCCTGTATCTCCTAACATGGAGATAGGAGATTACATGGAGATTCAGTTTGGATTTTCCAAGCTATTAATTTTTAGTTTTACAAATTTATAATTTGCAGTTGATGTCTTCTCTTGAATTTTTACACTTTGCAAAGACATCCCGTGGGCTGGATTGGACCCCCTGGAGGGCCGGTTTTGGCTGGCGGGCCGCATGTTTGACACCTCTGATTTGCATGATCTTTTCGTGTATGTACAACTGTAAACTAATTGTTGGCGTTTGTCATTAGAGAATGTTTGATCTGGAACCCTTCTACCTTTTTCCTGTGCAGCGGCATATTGTGGTTGACACTTTCTTCGGGTATGATGAAGAGTCTATGGACTCTGAGACATCTTCAGTGGCTTCATTCCGAATGGACAGAACTCCTGCCACTCCTGATGAAGATCTGGACGAGGTAGGAACTTGTTTTCTTTTCATCAAGTCACAAAGAGAGTTCCGAAGAATCACAGTGACTTCATTTATAGTAATATCAATACCTTCTAATTTGTTGTAACTCCCTGACTTCCAACATTATTATTAATTCCATTCAGTTGCATCAGAAGAGGGATACTTTCCCTGTGAAATTGTAATCTTTCACTTCTAACACTTGTGTGTCAACCAAGGGTTTAGCAAATGAGGAATCAGAGCTTCGTTTCCGTCAGCTGACCAGGGAATATCAGGCCTTACAGCGAGCCTATGCCCTGCTGCAGGAACAGAAAGGAGGCATACTGGATGCTGAGATGGAAGCCAAGGTACATCCACTGAGATAAAAAGCACTCGTGTTTATCTGGTCCATGATTTTTATTTTTATTTTTAATTTTTTTGTTTTGTTTTTTGGGTATTTTTTGTAAATGGCTGTCATAAGACTGTGGGAATTGAATTACAGAAACTTTTATGAAATCAGTTTTATGCTTTTTCATCAACTGTTTTATCGTGTTATACGGAGTCATAAAATAGTGTTAAATAGGATTAAAATTTTCAGTTTACCTACAACAATAGGGTTCAGAAAGTGCCTTAATAGGCAAGCTAATATCAGGATACTCCGAAGATGATGTTATTGACAACAGAAAGCCATGCTGGCCAAACCGAAAGAAAAAAGACGAGTAGTGCAGAGATGCCAAATGCACAATACAGAATTTCAAAAATAAAAAAAACCCCTCTAATTAGCCTGAAGTAATATTTTTTTCAAAGCACAAAATACGGACATTTATAAAGATATTTGTCATATTTATAGCTTGGTATATCAAATACTTAAAATAATTAAACTGTTTAACAATTTTAAGCATGTTTTTTGAAAATTGTGGCTATGTTTAAATATCAATGTCTCTCAAAAGCCTCATGTTTTTATTGTTATTTCTCATCATGCCATTGACCCATAACATTGATTACACGCTGCTGTTTTCTGCACCATATTTACTTTTCTGTCACATTAGTACAGAACAAAACATACAAAATACTTTAATACTTTTTTATAATGATGTAATTGCTAACAAAATTGAAAATAATGTTCTGTCCTAATTTCTGTTTATCTGTTTATGATAAGCTAGTTTGACAAGCTTTTGATAAACAGAAATAACATTATACATACATACATACATATATATATATATATATATATATATATATATATATATATATATACACGTATGTATGCATGCGTGTCTGTATACATATACGATGTATAATTGTGTTTGTGATAAATAAAGTTCTTGAATCTTGAATTTGATATATTATTTTCAATATGGGATGATAAGAAATAACAGGGAAGATGTCAAGCATTTATCTGTAATAGTTCCTGAGATATTTACATTTGATTTGATGTGCATGAGCAAAAAAATAGGTCAGTATCTATAGTCATTTGGAGACTGTCTTGATTCATCTTCTATTGATTATTTCATTTTAACAGGACGAAACATCACTTTTCTCATCAGTGTAAAATGGAAGATATCAGAGCGTGCTTCAGTCTATCAGCTGATGTAGTTTTTGATTAGCGTTTGCACATTGCGTGCTGAATGTGATAAGCCGACATACGTCACAGACCTCTTCCCTGAGGGACTCTATTGGCAAACCTGAGCTGTGACTCCATGGAAAACCACACTCAGGTTAAGCTATTTGGGGTTTTTCACAGTATCCAAAGCCTCAAGTAGATTCAATGTATTGTTTTTAATGGAAAACAAAATGAAAGGTTTACCAGATACCATCCTGACACGACAAAACAACAGGGATGACTCCAACTCAACAGTAAAAGCTGATGCAGTGTTGCATCATCACATGTCAATCTTATCTGACCCAGTTTGTGAGATGTATTGCCAGAGGTTAGTTGCAACTGAACTGTAAAAGGCTACATACTTTTTTTGAACACCAGTGTGTTGATGTGAAGAGCAGAAGGAAAGATAGAGAAGCATTCTAGACACTAACAAATGTCTATTTTGCTCATTTTTCAGGCTCAAGAGCAGCTCCAAGCAGACGTTCTCAGGTATAAAGCCAAAATAGAGGACCTGGAGAAGGAGCTAACCTTGAAGGGACAGGTAGGATGCATGAATGAAGGCACATGGATGTATGAGTGGTGGAATAGACGTATAAATGTCATGCAATCCAGTAGTTCAGAAAATGAACTTGTATTGTAGAAACTAACTAAATATGATTTGAATTGAAAGTTTATTCACTGCTAAACAGACGAAGTGAAGCCTTTAATATGAATGTCAGGTCTAGTGTGAGCAGGCAATAACTGTCTGTACCCCATTAAAGTTAAAATACACAATAAATAGATGAAAAGAAACCAAATCAAAGTAATGTTAGTTGTGCCATCGTCTAGACAGCAGCGTCT
This sequence comes from Acanthochromis polyacanthus, assembly GCF_021347895.1. Taxonomy (NCBI): domain Eukaryota; kingdom Metazoa; phylum Chordata; class Actinopteri; family Pomacentridae; genus Acanthochromis; species Acanthochromis polyacanthus. The sequence continues at coordinate 5,676,561 of NC_067129.1, forward strand.
TACTGTGCTCTCATCAGTGTCACTCATTTTTGCATTCCTGTGTGGCTTTATTAGCAGGTGGTGCAACAAAACAGGTCTTTGTTTTTCCTAAATGTATTTGATTTAAACCAGCAGCTGTTTTTCTCACCTACCAGGACTCCAAATGGGTTGAAGAGAAGCAGCTGTTCTTACGAAGGAATCAGGAGTTATTAGAGAAGGTTGGTCTGAACTATGTTGTCTAAAAAAAAAAGACAGCTTCTGCTTTTTCTAATGATGCTGAGGCTCAGATTGAACGGTCAATGTGTGAATTCCAACTCTTACTGTATCTGCAATATAAATGTAACAATAAATATAAATGACAAAAGCGTCTATTTCACTCATTTTGGTGTCCAGGTGGAAAAGTTGGAGTCTGACAGCAGTCGGCTGCAGCAAGAGCTTCAAGACTCCAGAGACCAAAATGAACTGTTAGAATTTAGGATACTGGAGCTGGAGGTGAGTGATGAAGAGTTTTCCAGCAAGTCTTTGGTACGCTAGCAAGATCAAGGTTCCCTGAGGGCATCCTAAAGCTACTATGTTACGTTCAAAAAAAACTTCAAACTTTGAAGTCTTGTGAGGTAAACCCAGAAATGTGTCAGGTCAAAAAAGGCTTCTGAGCCTTGCACTTGCTTGACAGAGAAACACATTTTATTATCTCATGTACTATTCACATGGGATTAGTGTCACCTGGGGATCTCTGGTAATTTGTGTATTACCCCACCCCAACCTCCCACGTCGGTGTTTCTTGGAGCACGTTCTCACGGGATAAGCAAATGCACAGCCTCCATATTTTATTAGAATTTACTGACATTACAGCAAAGATATGTCAAATCTGTGCTCATCCCACCACCGGTGGTGTTGTTGGTATGTAGTCGTCATGGCAACAGTCAATAACGGGCCATTAGGGCGTTTGTATTAAGCCTGTTGAAAGATAGGCCTAGAAAAAAAGTTTCCTACCACATGCTGCTACGAATGTCATCCATCTCAATATCCTCCCAAATCTCTCTCTTCTTGTTGATTTCATTTTGCTGTTTCTGCAAATGGTCCCATTGGACTAATATTATCATAGGATGTTGGTGTTTGGTGAAATATGGTCAGTAATTTGACGGTCGAATTTCTACGTTACAAGTTACAGACATGGCGCATTCACACAGGATTAAAATCACAGACATCCTCTGCAATTATTACAAATCATGGTTGGTCCCCTGTTAATACTAATCCCATGCGAATGGGGCTTTCCACATCCCGATACCACTAGTTCTATTACAAGTCAGCTCTTGCACACTCTTTTATTGAAGAAAAACAGCTTAACTTGTGCCTGTGATCTCATCACCTGATTTCCTGGAGGTCAGTTTTTCAGAGGTTTTTCAGCTTTGTTCAGACAAATGTTGAAATTTGTTTTTTTTTTAAGGTTGTAGCAAGCAAAATGCAGGGAATGTAAAGAAGCAGTGCAATAAAGCTCCTTATTTACACCATCAGCAATAAATTCTTACTTCAACTGATAAAGAGAAGAATCACAGTTTGAATAGGTAAACGTCCTATGCTATGGAATGACTGAACATGCTGCACTCACTCTGAGTTTGCATAACGGACACTCCACAGCACAGTTACCTACTACTAATGCTAAAATCACCTGTGAAGTTCATCTGTCAGACACGCTAAAAACTAGCTGACTGTGGTGTTTGTATCGCTGCTCTGCTGCAGTGCAGATACCGTCGGCAGCTCATGAGGGCCTAAACTGCCACCTAGTGAGCACAAGGAATAATATTCGACCTGATCAGTAAAGTGCAGATGTCACATTTCGCAAACGTCGCAGTGATGATACCTAAATTTTAACGAAAAGATGTATCGTTTATCATCACGTTTCCGCAACAGCATCATTTATGTTCCTCCTGGTCCGTCATAACTTTGTGACTCAGGGCTAAGCAGCTTGGAAATAGAAAAACTTTCTCTGGCAGGAAGTTTGTTTACACAGTCAAGGGAGGAAAGAGTCTGCATAGAGTGGATGAATGGGTCAAAACAGAGGAGTCCGAAACGTAATGCCAGCAATGACTTAAAGTTTTCTCTCCCAGCAAAGTTCCATCAAAACTAGAAATCATAGCTTTAAAATAGTCCCTTTCACAATATTAATCAAGCGTCATAAAGCCTTTTGAGACCTGAAGGCAAACTTGTCCCGTGTTTCTGTGCCCTTTCTCTCCAAAATTGAAAATCTATGAAATAACAACTATGTGGTTGTTCAGTTGCAGCAACATTAAACAAGCTGTTGATAGAGCAGCACCAACGTGTCGATATCATGTGTATTCACAAGCTGAAGGTCAAACAAGGCCGAGAAAGTCACTGACTGAAACTCACACGTGTAGAAACACAGTGGACAATTGATGCATATAAAAATCAATGTTGAATTAAATTACTTATGCTTTAATGAAATTCTGTGTTCTCTAGTTTAACTGCAAACGACTGAGTAAAACATGGCAAAACAAATCACTAATTAAAAATGTACTTTTCCAAGCACAACCCAAATAGAATTAATTTGGCTCTAAAAATGACTGGTGCTGTTATTTCTCAGACCGTCGCACCAATAAAAGTAGAAATACTGTTTCATACCAGTCCTAATGGAGTCAAAGGAGACTCATGATCAGAGTTAAAAGCACAGCATGTGCTCTGATTGATAAAATGTGCCTTTCCTTTGTTGCAGGAACGCGAAAGGAGGTCGCCTCCTTTCAACCATCTGAGGATGCATCCCTTCTCAGAGGGAGTCAGTGCTCTGCAGATCTACTGTATGAAGGAAGGAGTCAAGGTGAAGAAGAACTTCTCTACATTATAATATATAATTCTTAAGTAGAGGAGGATTCTTGCTCTTCTTACACTATTCTTATGAGCACAACAAAATTGAATTTCCCTCAAGATTATCTATCTATCTATCTATCTTACAGAAGTATAAAGTTGAACTTAAAGTCTATTTATATTTGCTTTCTACTGATTGGATTTATTTTTATTTTCTTCACAGGACGTGTGCATACCAGATCTCATCAAACTGCTAGATATCCTTGGAGACAACGGGGTAATTCATACGGAAGTTGGCATTTCATCATCTAGGTGCTAAAACAGGCAGATTGTTAATGTTTTGTTTTCCTTTCGTGCAGAACTTAAGGAACGAGGAGCAAGTGGCTATAATTCAGGCCAGCACTGTTTTGTCTCTTGCGGAAAAGGTAAGAGTGGACACCATGTCGTGATTCATTTGACAGTAGAACACTTTGTGCTGCACAGGCTCACGTTTTGCTCCCCGTTGTTGTCTAGTGGATTCAACAGATTGAAGGGACGGAAGCAGCGCTGCACCAGAAGATGATGGACCTGGAGATAGAGATGGTGGGTAGAGATTTATCATTCCAACTTAGACAGTGTGCTAAGAGTTCCCTTGGGTTTACATCACTGCTGATAGGATAGACAAAAATAAGGTACTCACAGGATTTCTCAAAAAAAATCCTGACAAAAAGCTATGTAACTGGAGATATAGTCTTCATCTTCATCACCAAAACTGTCTCTTTTTTTCTGCGTGTGTGTCTTAAACAGGGTGGCATTAGATCTTACTTGTGGAACTTAAGAATCGGTTTTGCTCAGCACAAAGTCATTTTGTTTGTGGGTACATCTACAAATGGCCACATTCTATGGGACCGTGATTTCTGCCTCAAGTTTTTTCAAGATTTCTGTCATCGGCAATGATTCAACTGAGCAGCCTTGGCTGAGTACTGCGCTCTTTCAGTGCTTTTCTTGTATAGTAATATATAATATAATAGGACATGAAGAGACTGAACAAGCTGACCAAGAGGGCCAGCTCTGTCCTGGGCTGCCCACTGGACTCTGTGATGGATGTGGGTGAGAGGAGGATGTTGACCAAGCTCTCATCCATCATGGACAACAGCTCCCACCCACTGCACCGGACTGTAGTGGAGCTGAGCAGCTCCTTTAGCACTAGACTCAGACACCCTCAGTGCAAGAAGGAGCGCTACCACAGGTCCTTCATCCCCACTGCCATCAGACTATATAACACTACTGTGTAGTTGTTATTATGTGCAATATTTATTATCTTGTTCTTGCACTTTCGTGACTTTTGCACTCCTCTGTTTTTGTTTCTAAGAGCCCTGTAACAGTAAATGTCTCCTTTGTGAGATCAATAAAGTCTATCTTATCTTATCCTTTGCCTAATTATTTTTTCAAAGTAATTCCACACCCTATAGATTTTAACGTGCTTAGATGCTTGCACTGGTGTGAACTGCTTGTCAAACAAAAATCTACTCCGTAATCATTGTCCCTGACCTTCTCACTGTGTACAGGAGATGTTCTGTAAACAGAAAGGATACCTAGAAGAAGAGCTGGACTACAGAAAACAGGCCCTTGACCAGGCCTACATGGTAAGTGTGTGTCATGTATACATCACACTATGGGGCCAAACTCTGTGTACTGTCCCAACTTGGGAACATTTTGTCTCATTTGGAGATCAATATTTAGTTTGCAAGGTTGATCATTAACTGGATTTCTCATTTTAAGGCATGGTTTAAGTATTAGGGTTGAAATCATGAAAATGTTAGATGAAGTTCTGGCGTCAGGCATGAGGTAGTTTCATGTTAAGTCAATGCAAAGTCCCTGCTAGTATTGTAGTATACATTTATGCTGGTCTGTATGACTAAAAAGCTAGTAACAGTCGCTTTTTTTTCTCCTCTCAACAGCAAATCCAGGAGTTGGAAGCTACTCTGTACAACGCCCTGCAGCAGGACAAGGTCTTTGATTTCCCTGTTTACTCCATTACAGTACAGCCTTATTGTACAGAAGACTAAATTTGACCAAAACAAATCAGTTATTGCGCTGTAATTCGATATTGTTACGATCCAACCTCTAGGGGTTGGCTGGATGCAACAAAATAACCAGATGGTATTGGTTTAGGTTAAGGGATTTATTGCTTAGTAGTAAAAGGAACGGAAAAGTGACAAAACACAAAACTGGTGAGTGTTGCCAAAACAAAGAACGGAATAAAACATAATGAAGGCTAACAGAATTTGAAACTGAGCTAAACACAAAGAAAACAACTAAACTCCCTAGCCAAACCGAACTACAGAAGCAACACCCACCACCAGAAACAAAAACTAATACAAAATGGTGTACAAAACAAACTAAACAAAACTGGTGCCTCTGGATAGGTGTACATACTGAATGCACAGTTCACGAATGCTCAAAATACGAAGTGGCTTCTACACATAGTTGGCAGACTACGAATTGGAGCCTCAGTCTCCACTGACACATAGGACTCCACACTAAACTAAAGCCAACAAAAGGTCGAAGTTGTCTGTAGCACCCACCACAAGTGCTTCCAGACTGAAAGCCCACACAAAACAGAACCACAATAAGCAAAGAGGCACCAGGGTGGACTGGTCAAAGTACCAGCCACCAAAACTAATGGCATGGTGGCACTTTATAGTTAACAGGTGTGGTGCCTGGCTGCCTCCAATTGGTCCGGGGAGGAGGAACTGGAGGGTGGCCCAATCCGGATAGTCGAAGGGCGGGGAGAACCAGACTGGAGTGCAGGTCGTCATCAGCTCTGTGTCATCAGCTGAAACGGCTGGCAGCTGGGGTCCCAAAGGCTCTGCAAAAAGCCCCAGCTGAACCCACACACAAATTACTCCCAAACAAAGGCCCAATAAAACGCCACCTCAAAACGAAGACGGCACACCAATACTGGTGGCCGTAACAGATATATATCAGCTATATCCTCTGAAATGAAGAGGAATTTAGAAAGTGTCAAGAAATGCGTCACTAATAACGGTAATTCATTTTAAATGCATGATCATGCGGCTTCTACTAATGCGGAACGTCTAAGCTGTCTGCATGGACTTTAAATGATACATTTGTGCGCTTTCTTGCAAATGTTAGGACCGTTATAACCATTCTCTTAGTCTTCTGAAAAGAGAATTTTATATGAGAACAGTAAAGGCATTACCAGGTTTTGGATCCATTGTTCTTCAGCATATGTGTCCGTCCATCTTCCAGGTGATAAAGTACGGCGAACCTCTGGATGAGCTTCAGAGGGACGAGCTGAGGACGGCGGTGGAGAAGCTGAGGAGGCAGATGCTGAGGAAGAGTCGAGAGTACGACTGCCAGATCCTCCAGGAGAGGATGGAGCTGCTGCACCAGGCCCACCAGGTCTGTTAACATCTGACTGATGTGGTTAGAATGCAGAAGAGCTTTGACCGGAAGTAAGAAAAATACCGGTAATGACACTAAACTTTTTTCCTTTTGCGATAATTACAGAGAATTCGTGACCTCGAAGACAAGACGGAAATCCAGAGGAGGCAGATTAAAGACCTGGAGGAAAAGGTAGGAGGTGTTTGATGCAGCAGCTCAAAACATAAAATCCACAAATGCAACCGAGTTCCTGAGTTCAGAGATCTTAACTTACAGTCACAGTTAAGGTGATGTCAATCGAGCTGAATCGAATTTGGAGTGTTTCGAATAAAAAAATAAATAAAAATATCACAATTTCTGGAGTAATATTAAGGAACATGGCTTCATGATTCTGAATGTCCACGTTTCCCTGTACAGTGAACCTTCTGTTTCTGTCTCTGCTGTTACTAACAAATCTCAAGTGTTCCTCTAATTCTCTCACTTTCTTTGTCCCTCCTTCATCTTTCTTTCTCTCTGTCTGCAGTTTCTGTTTCTATTCTTGTTCTTTTCTCTTGCCTTTATCCTTTGGCCTTGAAGTCTTTGGCGTGTCCTGTAGCAGAGGTGAGTCCCTAAAGTTCAAACCACCACCATTTCTCTTCTGGACCTCAGTCAAATACTCACCTTGCAAAAGCAGAACTTGAATGAGTGTTTTGGTTTTGACCTGGAATAATCAGACTATGGAGCTGGAACTGGCCTCAGTCAGGATGCATTTTTGTAGCACCTCCTGATACCGGCAGGACTACAAAACAAAAGCACAAAAACAACAATTTATTTTTTGAAATGTTTTTTTTTAAATATATTCATTTGTTTTTAATCATTTTATGGCTTTCATGTAAGCAGCGTAAAGCAAAAATGTGTCTTAACTGAACTGCAGATGGTAGACATAGTGGAATGAAAATCAGCCAATCAGATCAGAATATATATATTTTACAATAAACTCGACAAGTCCTGCTCTAACACTTTATGCTGCAATAGTCCTTTTGGCCTGTTCTTAATTCTCACAACATTTAATCTGTAGCCTTTTAATAAAGGAAACTGCAGACTTCAAACTAGACCTGACTTTACAACGTAAACTGTTTTCATTTCCTGCAGTGTGACCACTAGGTGGCTCCACACCATCCCAAAGTAAAAAATCATTTGACCTTGGTCTGCTCCTTCTTCCATCTTACCTTCACTTAGAAATATTCAACCTATACCTTTTCTTTCACTTTCAGCATCTTCCCATTTATGTATTTCTGTTAAAGTCCCTGTAATGTCCATGAGTTTGTCATTTTAATTACTTTCTAGGTAACAGATTTCTCAGATCGTGCACAGTACCGTTGCCATCTCCATTTTTTCTGTCTTACTCATTCGTTCATCATTGGTTGTAACCTCTGTTCCACATGTTTTATAAGTGATGCAAGCGGTCTAAAGGTGTTGTAAATAGTTTTACAGTTTGTTTTTGGTAGTAATAGTTGTATTTGGAAGTGTTTCAGCCACTTGAGGGCAGCACAACAACTGACTTTTGTTTATCACATAATGAAGTTATTTTGTTAGTTAAAGAACACAATCAAAACAATTCTTCAATAAGCTCATTTTATTATTGTTTAGCTTATTAGAAAGTGGTTGTCACTAAATTCCAATGGTGTTTTAGTCGACATTTTAGTGATATCCAATCATTTTTATTTAATAAATGATGCATAAATAATTATGGAATTTGTAAAGACATGATCATATTGAACATAAAAACATTATTTTATTTTTTACTTATAATCAAAATGTATACAAGATATATCCAATGGACTTCAAAAGACCCTCAATTATATATTGACCCTTAAAATACTCTACTAATGAGACCAAAGTCAAAAAAAGATTCATGAAATAGCATCAATCTTGTCATTGATTTCTAAATTTTAATTCGAAATGTATTTATTTTTATTAATTTATTTTATCCTGTTTTAACTGGGGCTGCACAGTTCTCCATAATTGTCACATTGAAGACAGGTACATAATATTTCTGTGTTCTCCTGACTAAATAGTTAATAATTTGTTTAAAAAATGCTGCTAATTTTTGACTGGAGTTTGCTGATACTGCCCCAGCTTCATGCATTTTCCTGTGACAGATCAACAAATGCACAACCCCCTGTTCTCTACAGAATATTACGGTTCCTGCTGATATTACATGTATTGTGCTGTTTTAGGCACCTTGGTACCTCACTGTAGGTAGAGGGTAAAGCCTAATTTAAGATGCCACATGTTCGTATAGGGGCTGCACAGTGAGGTAGTGGTTAGCACTTTTGCCTTGCAGCAAGAAGATCCCTGGTTCGAGTCCCGGCCTAAGCCTGGGATCTTTCTGCATGGAGTTTGCATGTTCTCCCTGTGCATGCGTAGGTTTTCTCCGGGCACTCCGGCTTCCTCCCACAGTCCAAAAACATGCTGAGGTTAATTGGTTACTCTAAATTGCCCGTAGGTGTGAATGTGAGTGTGATTGTTTGCCTGTATATGTAGCCCTGCGACAGACTGGTGACCTGTCCAGGGTGTCCCCTGCCTTCACCCGAGTCAGCTGGGATTGGGTCCAGCACCCTAGTGAGGATAAAGTGGTGTATAGGGAATGGAGGGATGGATGTTTTAACTGCCACATTCCTGCTGCTACTATTGTACAGTTGTCGCTAGTGTTCTATGTCCAGTTGCTCTCCATGAATTGCTTTTATTTTGGAAATTTGAATTTGAAATATATTAAAATGTGCTGCATGCTGTGTGTTAAATTGTTTCTGTCAAACAGTATTATCATTCTCTGACTCCTGCCTCTTTCTTTCTCTCAGGTGGTGCGTCAGCTTGGAGATCTTGTTTGTGACTGCAGTGTTATTTATTTTCTGGACAAGCGTGAACCAGTGTGTGCAGCAGTGGCTGCTACTGTCATAACATCAGTGACTGCTGTCAGTACGGTGGTGGATGTGTCGTGCGTTGGCCTGTTCACACTTCAGATGTTATTATTTTTTGTTTTTTATTTATATTTTTTTTAAATGGGGGCATGGGGTTCTCAGGATGCTGCCCGGATGGTGTTTTTTGAGCAGTGTTGGACATTAGAGAGTTCTGTAACAGACTGCAAGGATGGCACACAATTAGGAAGACACAAAGCAGATGCAAACACACACACACACACATATATATATATATATATATATATATATATACCTACATACATAGTTTACAAACACGCATGCATATACAGATGCATGCAGATGCAAACACACATGTACACACACATGCTTGGACAAATCCAAACCAAAGCCTGGGAAATGTGCTCTCTGCCGTGCAGGGTAATGATATGTCATTCGCCACCATTTAACCGCAGTGGGGATATAAACAGACAGAAAACTCACAGACAACGAGGAAAACAAACCACCAGACCGCAGCCTCTCTTCGTTTTCTCTTCTTTCCTTCTCATCCTAACCTGAAAGGACGTTCCTGACGACCACTCGGTGAACAGAAGCGAGCCAACTCAGGGCCCACGAGTGCGGAGGCCGTTTGAACAGTGCTGGTCTCAGGTCAGATTCTAGTAAGGAACACTCGGGATGTGGTGTCTCAACCGGCTGGCCTGCCATCGCTGTTCCCAGAATGGTGCTTACACAGACTGTCCAGAGGTTGTATCTGGGAAAAGGACAGAAAAACACTGCAGAAACTGGTGTGTATGGACACTAAGCGGAGGATACAGGACACTCAGGTTGTCTTCACGGGACACAGAAAACAGACTCGAGTGAAGGGAGATTAAAAAAAAAAAAAAGAGAACAATTTTGGGGGAGTAAATGACATTTACTGATCCAGCTCCACAGGAAAACCTACGGATTGTCAAACTGCTTCTTAATTTTTCTCAAAAGCCAGCAGACTGTACGAGCTTTACTCTCTGGTTCTCATTTTTTCCCCTTCCTTTCTTTTTTACAGCTCCCACCACTCTGATACTGTGTCCCAAGATTTCCACTGAGAAAGCATCCCTATTCTGTACTGTAATATATACATTGTTGATATGTACATGTGTCTGAATTATTTCCTGTGGTCTCCCTTTTTATTTTTTTATTTCTGTGAATAGTGGCACTCTTATTTTACTTTCTGAAGCAGCTTGAACAGTTTATGTACTCGGCAGTTTATAAAAAAGGAAGGGGTATAAATTGCTCTGTTTAATTGTGGTGACGGCTGCAAAGGTCGACTTTATTTCCTTAGAAATTACAACAGAAAAATTGTTGGAATATGAATGTGGAATAACGGAATACTCGCCTCCCCCTTTTTGTTTTTTTTCTCACCCTCTATCACATACAGTACACTGAATATTATTATTCTACTGCCTAAAAATGTGTTGCTCTGGTTGACCAGCAGGGGGTGCTGGTTTTTACCTGAGCAACTTTCAATTTGCCCTTTAAGGTTACATGACCTTTTTGTCAAACTTGTAAATATTTACAGATTGCAAAGTATCTTTATCGACTCTGGTTCAGATTCAGATCTAACAATTATGTCGTCTTTCCTTTCTTTTCTTTCATGTGAGCGAAAATGCGGATAAAGAAACACCACAACATCGCTCATTCCTGCTTTTTACTAATCGAGACATCTTTGATACTAACAACCCTCTTTTACTCAACACCATCGGCCGTTTAGGTGTCCCCGAAAATGAAACGGGAGAAAGTGAACGCAACGCTACACCTGCTCCACTTCTCCTCCAGTCCCCTGAAATATTTACCACTCGACTGTGCTTGTTCCCTTTGTACCCAGAGCTAGTGTATCTGCCATCGTATCACCCCCCCCCCCCCCCCGTGGCTCCTTTCACAGGCCGAGGGTAGCTTCGTTATGGGATGTCATTACATAGCCGAGAGCAGCCACAGCCCGCTCCATTCACTTCAACTTTCCAAGGGGAATGACTGAGACTACACTTGTGCAAACTCAGCTAACTAGCAGTTGCCTTAAATGCACTTTTCCCCCATATTCCTGCTTGTATGTTCCTTTTTAACGATTATTTTTTCAGTATGTTACAAATATACATTGCATTCCGTGTGATGTATATAAATATATCTATATATATATATTTTGTTTTTATTTCACAGGGAAGTTTTTTAATCTTTCTCCCGTCTGTCTTCCAATGAGACTATAATCCCTCCTCCTAATTTAGATTATTTAATAAACGGTTAAAAACAAAAGAGTAATGCTGTAAAAATAATAAAGAGTCATGGCCTTTGACCTTCAGATTAATTTGTCTTCTTTTCACATCTTTTTACTGCAGGAATTTGTCAGAATTTTGTGTTGAAGGTGCCCTATAGTACTATTATTTCATACAAACTTTTAGCATCTCACTGCTTCTACAGCCCTACTTCATTGCATGTTTACATTCTCCTAAATTCCACATGTTAGTGTTAAAGAGTGATGATTGCTAAAATACATCTCGAGACAGTTTTCTATTTGTCATATATGGTAATATATGCCTACAGTTGACTCTTATTATAATTTAGAATGCTCCTTATCCAGTTTTGGGGGAAGAGTGAAGAAAGTCTGAATAAATTAAAAAATTCCAGTAAAGTGATTTCCTTTATTATTAATATTTATTATTATTTATGTCTAATTTGATATCCAGAGTTGACAAATGTCTCCTTTTTCCCCCGAATTGATTATTTAGCCGGTGGACAGTTATAGTTTTGTGTCATCACAATGGTCCAGTTAGAAGCAGTTCTGGAGATTTTACATGATTTAAAGTGCTGCTAAAAGGTTGTTTCATCGATTCTTATTTTGAAGGTTAGGAATTACCTTACACTGGCAGGTGGCTGTATCTTCCTTATTATTGCATTTTTTATTTATTTATTTTTTAATCCCCCACAGTGATTTCTTTGTAAGCATAATTTACTTTTACAATATGCGCTTTTTATTCCTTGTGTTGGACTTTATTCCTGTCAGCAGCTGTCACCATTTGTCCGAATTAACCCACAATCCACAACCTGAAATATCACAGCTTGTTTAACTTCTGGACATCCTTTGATATTCTTCAAAAACAATTAACATTTTCCATGATATTTTCAAGTTTTTCACAAGTTTGCAGTCCAATCATACACGACCTCAGTGCTAAGAAACAGTTACAAGGCTTGTGGTGTGTTATGAGACTGAAAAAACCTTTATTCTGGATGCTTCGGTTGTCACACAGGCTTGTTAAACAGTGGGATTTTCCACATTGTGGGCTTTTTCTGGGATATATGGGCCACAGAGGAGTCAGTCCAGGGCAACAGTCTGTCTTTTCACTTTAGTCATGACCGTCCTTGCCGAGCCAGATGAGAACAGAGGACGAGGCAGGTTTTGTGCTGTAGACCAGCCCTGCCAGAGGATGTCTGTCATAGAAGCACTTCTGTTTCGCCCGCTCACACAGAGGTCATTCTCAGAGCTCGGTGTGTTTACTGACTGAACAACTGCCTTCTTCAAGCGATTCAAAAGGGAAAATAAAGTTTTAAATGTAAAAATCCTCTCCTGAAATGAGTTAGTTTGCATTTTTTTCCTGCAGTCTTCGCTGATTTCTGCACTCTGCTCCATCTGAACACATAATCCTTTGTGACATATTTGTTGTATACAAATGGAAATTGCCAGTTTTGCAGAAAAGATGCTTTTCGTGCAGAAAGCTTTGGCAAAAACACGTTTGACACAAGTCAGAAAAGAGTGGATGGTTTAAAAGTCATATTTTAATCATGAGTCACATAAAATCAACCCTGTGCCGCTGTTTGTTAGAAAGCCTGTCTTGCTGTAAGGGATGCAAGATTGAAGTGTTTGACAGCGCATCCATCCTCGGAGGCTCTTTAACCTTATTTCAGCAGCAGCTGGTCTGGAGCCAAACCTTCCCAGGCGGATGCAGCTGCCCAGTCTGCTCTGCTCAGCTGCTTAGCAACACCGGCTTCATAGCTCATAATCGAAGTGACAAATTTTACAAATTTGCAAGGCACAGTGTTCCTCTAAAGAAGCAGTGACTTATTACACTTAATACTCACATGAGGAAATCCATCAGCGCTGTGATGTGCAGTGAAAAAAACAGCTGAGATGTATTTTTTCCCTGCAGCTTTTGACCGCAGTTTGCCATTCTGTTTCTTTTTTTTTTTTTTCTATTTTGGCTACATCAGGCTCATGGGCATTCGTTTAAGCTGCTTAATGCTGGTGCATGTTCCCAAAGGTTTACTGCTCGTGACTGTGAGCTACTGTGCTGCTGCTTCATGAAAGTTAAAAGTTGGAAATAGGGGATTCTCAGTTTCTAAAAATATGGAGCAAGACATTTGTGCTATATAGAGATGCTGTAGGCTCCTACAGGGATGCAGTGAGGCTAAAATCAGTGACATTTGTGACAGAAAAGCAACTTTTTAAAACAGACATGCAACACATAGAACATTTGGAAAGTAACAGGGAGTGAAACAGGGTTGCTCAAGACTATCATTCTTGTAATTTAACCGTCACGTTGTCCTGCAGGTCAAAATGTTTTTAAGTTTGAAAATGTGGGGAAAAAACATATTTTCACAGTGAAACTTCTGATGTCCACATTTTCAACAATTTTGGGAAATCTTTGAATAGTTTTTGGTGGAAAAAAGAAATGTTAAAAATATTTCTTTAAGAACATTCACTTAAAAATCCACTAAAATCCAGGTAATTTCGCTGGATTTTGGTTGATTTTTATGTGAATGTTCTTAAAGAAAATATTAGAAGTTTTGCTGATATATATGTAACCATTTTACATATTTTTAGGATTTTTTTGGAAAGATTTTTACTCATTTTTTGAAAATATTTACAAGAGTTTTCTTGCCATATTTGAGGGATTTTTTTTAATTTAACTTTTGAGAGAAATTTTTAAGGAATTATTGGAATTTTCTTCCTGAAGGTTTTGCAAATTTTCAGAAATTTGGGGAATTTTTTTCAGAATTTTTGGATTTTTTTCAGTTGAGAAAACAATATTTTTTGGTGCCTGTAAATGAGGACAACAGGAGGTTTAAAAAAAATCCTTGCTCATTTGTTGAGCCAAACCTGAACCTAAGTGGGGCTTGTCAGACTTTGTGTATTGCTGTGTTCCATTTGAACTGAGTCTTATCGACTTGCCTGTGCTGCTGTGGCCCACTTACCTACACACGTGGACAAAATTGTTGGTACCCCTCAGTTAAAGAAGGAAAAACCCACAATTCTCACTGAAATCACTTGAAACTCACAAAAGTAACAATAAATAAAAATTTATTGAAAATTAAATAATCAAAATCAGCCATCACTTTTGAATTGTTGATTAACATAATTATTTAAAAAAACAAACTAATGAAATAGGGCTGGACAAAAATGATGGTACCCATAACTTAATATTTTGTTGCACAACCTTTTGAGGCAATCACTGCAATTAAACAATTTCTGTATTTGTCAATGAGCGTTCTGCAGCTGTCAACAGGTATTTTGGCCCACTCCTCATGAGCAAACAGCTCCAGTTGTCTCAGGTTTGATGGGTGTCTTCTCCAAATGGCATGTTTCAGCTCCTTCCACATATGTTCAATGGGATTCAGATCTGGGCTCATAGAAGGCCACTTTAGAATAGTCCAACGCTTTTCTCTCAGCCATTCTTGGGTGTTTTTGGCTGTGTGTTTTGGATGGTTGTCCTGTTGGAAGACCCATGACCTGCGACTGAGACCAAGCTTTCTGACACTAGGCAGCACATTTCTCTCCAGAATGCCTTGATAGTCTTCAGATTTCATCGTACCTTGCACACTTTCAAGACACCCTGTGCCAGATGCAGCAAAGCAGCCCCAAAACATTACTGAGCCTCCTCCATGTTTCACCGTAGGGACAGTGTTCTTTTCTTCGTATGCTTGGTTTTTGAGTCTATGAACATAGAGTTGATGTGCCTTACCAAAAAGCTCCAGTTTGGTCTCATCTGTCCAAAGGACATTCTCCCAGAAGCTTTGTGGCTTGTCAACATGCATTTTTGCAAATTCCAGTCTGGCTTTTTTATGAGTTTCTTTCAGCAGTGGTGTCCTCCTTGGTCGTCTCCCATGAAGTCCACTTTGGCTCAAACAACGACGAATGGTGCGATCTGACACTGATGTACCTTGGCCTTGGAGTTCACCTTTAATTTCTTTGGAGGTTGCTCTGGGCTCTTTGGATACAATTCCAACGATCCGTCTCTTCAATTTGTCATCAATTTTCCTCTTGCGGCCACGTCCAGGGAGGTTGGCTACTGTCCCGTGGGTCTTGAACTTCTGAATAATATGAGCCACTGTTGTCACAGGAACTTCAAGCTGTTTAGAGATGGTCTTATAGCCTTTACCTTTAAGATGTTTGTCTATCATTTTTTTTCGGATGTCCTGGGACAATTCTCTCCTTCGCTTTCTGTTGTCCATGTTCAGTGTGGTACACACCTTTCCACCAAACAGCAGGGTGACTACTTGTCTCCCTTTAAATAGGCAGACTGACTGATTATGAGTTTGGAAACACCTGTGATGTCAATTAAATGACACACCTGAGTTAATCATGTCACTCTGGTCAAATAGTTTTCAATCTTTTATAGAGGTACCATCATTTTTGTCCAGGCCTGTTTCATTAGTTTGTTTTTTTAAATAATTATGTTAATCAACAATTCAAAAGTAATGGCTGTTTTTGATTATTTAATTTTCAATAAATTTTTATTTATTGTTACTTTTGTGAGTTTCAAGTGATTTCAGTGAGAATTGTGGGTTTTTCCTTCTTTAACTGAGGGGTACCAACAATTTTGTCCACGTGTGTACTTCTTCAAAGGTCTCAGTTGCCGTGAGGGCTCTTGTGCCAAATCCGTAAAGACCACTGGGCGTGAATTTGCCAAACTCTGTCCTATCTGCCATCATTGCATCACGCCTGAATGAGCGTGCACTTAAGCCAGTGGCAACACGAGGGCTGTTGTCTTAAAGGGCGACCGTTTTACGAGCTGGCTTACCTTCTTCTTGTCAGGAAGTAGATGAAGAATAACTAAAGCTTTCGAGTCCAACTTATTTTGGATCCTTGTGGAGAGTTTAGTCTTCATGCTTCATAGCAACATTTAATAAACCTAAAGCTTCCCTGTTGGCTCATTGGTGGAGTTTGTTCCTGAGCATCTGAACCTTAAATCCAGTTGGTCCATCTTCAGTCAGAGAACTTCAAGACCTTCCATCGGCTGGACCAGATGTGGCATCAGCTCCCTCTGAACATCTGGAAGACAGGAGAAAAGACAGAAATAAAACACAGATCACAGAAATTCAATTTATTCACTTTCATCATTTTATAAAAGTAGCATGAACTTCATTAAAACTGGACAACATCAGTAATGAAAGTAAATGTTTTTATCTCATCCTATTCCCTGAATAATATATATATTTATGTATGTATATATCCCTACATATATATACATATATATGTAGGGAAATGGGCTTGCCTTTCCAGTTTAAATTGGCCAATCAAGACACATCTATAATCCAATCATATTTGAGATCCCACCTACTCAGTGAACCAATGAAAATAAAATGCTGCTCTGGACTCCAGAACAAGATGGCCTCTGCAAGGAAGTAACTCAGGTGATGACTACTGTAAACTTCCTGGCTTTTTAACAGGCTGCTCACTTCAATCAAATGAGTAAACTCAACTTTAAAAAGTACAATTTTCTCTGTTGCCACTGGACTAAATACAATGACCAGACAAATTAAATGGGGTGTAGTTCATGGCCATGTCTCTACACAGAAAGTCTGCATGGGCAGGTAGGGATCTCTGGCTTCATAACACAGTCCTTCTGGACAACTTTCACATCAGCTGTCTTCTCCACAGTTGTGGTTGCGTGAATAAAACTAGACAGAGAGATGCACAGTAAGGTAAGGCAGCTTTATTTGTATAGCGCTTTTCATACAGGAGGGCAACTCAATGTGCTTTACATTTAAACATTAAAAGCATTGTAACGAGTCAGACAAGTATAAAAGAGAACAATTAAAATGACAAACATAATATAACATAGGAGAGAAAAAGAAAATTTGAAATATATTAAAAAATTAAATTTCAATTTGCATTTAAAACACGTTAACATAAGCTAGAATAGGAAAGCAGTGGCAAACAGGAAAGTCTTGAGCTTTGATTTATGATTCAAACAGTACGCAGACTGTTTGAATAGTAATTTGCTTGCTTTTAAGGGACTTCAAGATTCTTGGTGCAACAGTGAGGAGGAAAGAGGGAAGGATGGGGTTATATAATATCCTGGTTGTGTCTGACAGAATGACAGGCTATGCAGAGCAAATTTAGGAGTGATGATTTCAGGTAAGAATTCTTCAAAATTATTTTTTTCTAATTGGTTTGCACAGCAGCAAGCAATGCTATGCTTCTCCTCTTCCCTTTATAAATGCCATCTGAAACCTGAATGGAAAAGAAAACGAAGAAGGCCTTGAGTCTGCTTTGATTCCACACTAACTTGTGAAACATGCTGATATATGGCTGTTACATAATTGCATTCCTGTTTATTGAGTGACGGTGTTGACTCCTGTCTCCCCTTCTCACCCTCTGGACTCAGCAGTCTCTCTGTTTGGAGACCTGCTGCCTGAAAGCTGCTGCTGACACGCTCCTGTCTCATTTGTGCTGAAGTGGGTGAAAGACCGGACAAACACTTGAAGAAAACATCAGCTTCGTTTTGCTTTGAGTTGAGGTTTTGGGTACAGATGTACACAGATTATGAAATATCTTGAGTGGTCTTGAAAGGACAGCGACAAGGTGCGCAACCTTTGGACACCTCTGAAACGTGCTGTGCGCAAATCGGTGCCAAATCAACATTTACGCACCAACTATAGACAAAGAGGTTTACAGATTACTTATCTACAACTTAGAAAAATCATAGGCATAATCTGTGTTCAGTTTTCAGAACTGGGTCCCTTCACTGCAGTGTTTTTTTTTTTAGCTACAAAATCATATAAACAAAGCCAACCCAACAGTCTAATGCCACAATCCTGCGCGCACCACCACAGTGCCACCTCTGGCTTTAATTCAACTCCTGCCTGCCTGTCTTCCTCTAGCTTCCTCTCACCACAGCACACACACAGACACGCACACACACGCACTACTTCAGCACTAGTTTCACCATCTTTCTCGGTCACTTGTGCGGGGCTCCACCATGGCAGAGCGCAGGGGAAACTGGGAGAGAGCCGAGGACGACCTGCCGGTTTATCTCGCCAGACCCGGCACGGCGGACCAGGTGCCGAGGCAGAAACACGGCGGCTTGTTTTGCAGCGTCGAGGGCGCATTCGAGAGTAAAACCATAGACTTTGATGCGCTCAGCGTCGGACAGAGGGGCTCCCGTACCCCGAGGACCGCTAAGCGAGACACCGGCCAGGAGGCGAGGAGCCCGGCCACTGACTGCAGGAGCTTCCCCGGTGTGGAAAGTCCCCTAACGAGCAGCCAAGGAGTAAAAAACTCACCTCAGGTTGAGATCAGGAGCAGCGGGGATAAAGAAGTGCTGCAGGACCTGGGAGATGAGAAGGTGAGAAGAATGAATGGGAGCAGTTTGATGCAGCATGTGTGAATGACAGGAGGAGTTTCCACCGAGTGTGTTCTGCATCTTTTTGTGTGCTGGTAGCTTGTTTGTTTTAGTGATATTTAGTGATACTTCAATGAGTAAGAAAATAAACCCCTAATATTATCATTAGGGGACCATATAAGTTGCCTTTTTAAGCTTTGTGGGCTTTTAAAGATGAGACACCCTTTACAACTCTAATCTGATACCACTGATGCAATTAAGCTGAGATAATTTTACTATAATAAACTTATTCTTCTAAGAGGGGATGGATTCATGCCAAGTGCCAAGCTCAATAATACATAAGACTGAACTGTTGATTTGATGTGTCACATTGCTAATGTTAGTGTTTAAGTGCATAATGACTTCAAAAGCATTAAACAAATGGATTGAGAATGTCATGGACTAACTACTGCAAAAAAAAAAAAAAAAAATAGTTATATGTCAAGAAAAAGCACCGTAGTCGCCAAAATAGAAAAGAAAAGAAATGGACTTAACTTCCACGGCCAACTTTCATCACTTTTTTTGTATATATAGAATACTGAGGAAAAATTCAGCCAATAAATCAACAAAGTACAGTGCAGAAAAAGCCCTCGAGCAACCAGGGCCATAGAACATGACTGGAAAGCCTCAAAGCTGCTCAAATGAAACGTTCTGTCATCACTACAGGCCACTGCAGACTTTACTTCTGCTTTAAGTGAAACCACAGAGCTGGTAACCATGCAGCATAAAGCACAAACAAGCAACAAGTGTCCCATTCCCATTCATACTGATGTGCTATTTCTGTATGACAACTGTACGGTCTAACAGGATGAAGAGCCAGCCAGCAACATACTGCAGCTCTGGTACACATAGGCTGATATCACTCCGGTTTGAAATGTAATACACACCCAATGCAAGGGAGGAATTTGAGCACTAGATGTAGAGTGAAAGAACCGGAACAGTTAGATTCTACATCTAAGACCAAATTCTGATGCAAGATGGAGAGTCGAAAAGTTCCTTGAGAGAAAGAAAGAAGAACTTTGAAGAGGGAAAGCATTAAAAGGTAAATAAGAGGTCACCTGAAGCAAATGCATGTGTCCTTTACACGGATGCCTATGTGGAAATAACACTATAGTGAATTTGGTGCATTACAGTGTAAAATAATAAAGCTTTACTTCAAATCATAAAAACATTAACTCCCAAAACAAAATCAAACATTATAACTTCATACAAAGCTGCTACTTTATTTGATGGACATTATTCTAGTCATTATAGTTAAATCCTGTGCTGCTGAAATACATTTTTTACTTTTGAAATAAATTCTGGTGTGTTTTGCATAATTTGTCCTAATATTTAGTTTTTGTTGGAACTTAGAGAGGTATTGTCAGGCTGTAGTTTTTTAAGTTTTTCTGTATAAAATCACAAATCACTTCGACAAATGTTGCGTTTTTTTTTTTTATCGTGATCTGTGTGCTTGTTGGTGTGTTTTCAGGTGAGTAGTGGCCGTGGTGCTCTGCTTGGCTGCTTCCTGCTAAAGAAGTGGTTCCTATTATTCTGTGGTTTCTGGTTTGTGCACACAAGTAATGTAAGCTAGCAGTAAGTAACAGTAGTCAGCAGTATCATCAGTAGGAGTTGCAGACACCCAATATCTGAATAAATAATGTTCGGTTTGGCTCAGTGCTGCATAGTTGCTCCTTTTAATACTCTATGATAGAGTTTAAAGACTTCATTAAGGAATGGAATAATGCATTCTTCTGCACATTGAAGCAGATGCATACTTCAAATCTTAAAGAAATATCTGGAGAACTATATACTGCATGTTTCATTTTACAGGAGCTATTTTAGCTTGTCATAACAGGAAAATCATATATTATGGTCTTTGTGTGGCACCATGGAGAGAGGTTTGACAAAATCCTGGGTTTGAATGCTTCAGCACCATGGAGAGAGAGAAGAAACAAAGGCAGGGTCAGAGATTTCTGGCAGCATGGTGAAGGAAATGGACATTGTGACACAAACCATTTGCTAAATTACCCTCTTAAAAGTATATATTCAGTAATTATAAACAATGATAAAGCACAAAACATTAGTTTGTCCTAAAGAGGGCATTATTCCTGCAGAAATCACAATTTTGAAATCTTCCTATATATACTGGATTTCTATGCAGTTTTTAAGATAAAGTTGAAACCACGATGCTGCTTTTGAGAAAAGTTTGCAGAATTGTAATTCAAATTTTGGCATATTTTTCTTTGACAACAAATGAAATGAAGGAAGAAGAAGAATATGCTAATATTTGTATTGTGACTAAGCAGGCATACTAATTATTCACTATATTCACTGTTAAAATTTGGATAGGAGTTATTTATGGGGCATCATTGAGCAAAAGTTCCATAATCTTTCAACATACTGTAATTCAAGTATTCTGAGAGGAGACCAGACCTTTGTACCTCCTCTGAGCTCCATTCTTAGGCTTGAGAAAAGTGAAGCAGATGATGGCTTTGGCCAGTCACGGGTCTTTTCAGATCAGATTAGGTGAAGAAAGTCCACTTTGGGAGTAGGATGTGGTGGCTGAATTGGTTAAACAGAGAATTTTCAGTCCAAAAAGTTCAGTTCTGTGAAGTCAAAATTGAATATTCGTATTATGGGAGGAGCTGAGGACAGAAAGCTACAGAATTAGAGTGCCCCCCCCCCCGCCAATTCTGCCATTTATTTTTTTCTTTTCCTCCCCTTTAGTCATTTTTTTTAAATGGCCTTTTTCAGATTTCTGTGTACTGCAGCTTTAAATGGCACTCATTTTAAACCATAAATTTGGTTCCTCTCATCTCAGACTGAGATCACTCTGGGCACCAAAAAAAATGATGATTCATGTCTCCCTCTCTCTGGCTCTGACACAAGCACACACACACTCACACAAAGTTTTGGCTGAGAGAGGAAAGATGGCCATTAAACAAAGTGAGGATGATTCAAAGTTAGTCATCAACTCATTGCAGTGCTGGCTACATATTAGTGCATACGCATCTAAAGCATGAATGGAGCAAACTGGTTTTTATAAGGAACAGGAAACATGAATTAAAGAATGAGCTAATATAATACCATATGCCATAGATTAAAAACAAATAGAATCTAATAAAATTCATCAGCCTGACGTCATCTCTGGTCTGGAAGCAGCAGCAGCTCTTAGTTATACCTGTGTTGTGTGTCTGAGTTGTTCCATGTTAAGATACATCACAACGCCATCTGTGAAAAAGCAGTGGAGTCTTCGAAAAACACATTTTCAGTATTTTTTTTTTAAGAGTTGCTGAAGAGGAGCATTCATTACAAATATCATAGATACAGTTGTGAACAAAAGTTTTCATACATGTGTATGAAAGTTTGATTAATCAGATGTTATTAGTTCCATGGCCTCTTAACTTCTCATGAGTGATTATGTTTGACTACAGTTGTTGACTCGTGTTAGCTAATTTAATTGGGACCCATTTTATACGCTCACGAGACTCAGCTTCAAATACCACAGTGGGAAGTCGGAGGAGCTCAGTAAAGATCTGAAAAAGCATATCATTGACTTGAACAATTCATTGAAGTTTCTCTGAGCCACTTCAAAGCAGCTACAGATCCTAAAATCATCTGTGCAAACAATTGTTTGTAAGCATAAAGTGCAGTGTCCATGTTCAAGGGTGTTTTATATTGTCATTGGCTGACAAATGCCCCCTGGGCACAAGTAAAGTTTTCTGAATCTGAGAGGCTAAAAAAGGAAGGCCTTCCTCTAGAATCGGCACCTTAAGGCTCGACTGAAGTTTGCTGCTGATCAAATGAACAGAAAAAAGGCCTTCTGGAGGAAAGTTCTGTGGTCAGATAAAAAAATAATGAGCTATTTAACCACAATGAGCAGAAATGCTGTTGAAGGAGAGAAGGTGAGGTCTTTAACCCCAAGAAAACCATACTTACCATCAAGCAGGGTGGTGGCAGTATTATATTCCATGACGTTTTGCTGCCAGTGGAACTGATGCTTATGCAGAGTTAATGGAATAATGAAGAAGTAGGTTTACCTCCACGTTGTTCAGGAAAACCTAAAATCATCATCAAAAAGGTTGGGTCTTGGACACAGTTAGATGTTTCAACAAGATAAATAATTACCCCGGGCACATCAAAATTGGTAAAGAAAAACGGGGTAGAGTTAAGGTTTTAAAATGTCCTGACTCAGACGTCATTAAAAATCTGCAAACCGTGATAAAGAAACAAGTCTGTATCAGAAAGCCAACATATGTAGTTGAACTTCCCCAATCCTGCACCAGAATCTTGTGGATGCCAACCAAAAGCCTCAAAGGACATTTAAAGCAAAAATTTGCGAAACTGTACGGATATTTTTGACCCACCAGATTTTGTCATATTTCCAAAAGACCTATAATAAACTTACAAAAGAACCAAAATACAGAATTCATTACATTTTTACAAAAAAGACACACAATTCCATCATAGAATATTAAGATTTACATGGTCTTTAGAAGTGTAGGTAAACTTTTGTTAACAACTTTATACCTCAAAGTTTATAATTTGTCAACTTGTGAATGTCTGAACCCTAATGGGTCCCACTCACTGTTTCTACATCTTCTATAAATACTGCTTGATTTAATCAGAAGATGACTGTCTGCTGCTGTTTCCGCTGTGGTGGCAGATCTCTTATCTCCCTCTGCTGTCATCCAACTTTGATTCATCAGAGACTCAGCAGCAGAGCAGAGGCCTAGCAGACCTGTTGGGAAACAAATGGGAGACAGATTGGAGTCGTACAGCTCTGTCTCTCTGAGGACAATAACGTTCCTGGACATACTTTTCTTTTTTCTTTATTCTGGTTGAATGATTTGCCCTTCTTGCTTATGCCTCTGTGATTCCTGTGTTCTTACTGATTCTCCATCTAACAGCACACAGCTTGGGCATTAACTAACCTCCATTTATCTGCATTTAAATCTTCATCATCCTTGTTGTATATTTAATTAATCCCTGTTTCAATTATAAATGTATCTCATATCCTCCCTTTACTGTCACAGTTTATTATAGTGTAAAATTACTTTCTCCCTCTAAGCATAGACATCTTCAGTGTGGCTGGCAGCCAGTTTCCCCCTTGTGGTCTGAGACTGAACTGCAATATTGCACCTCCTGAGGGACCAGATGATTCAGCAGAAACCGGCAGACAGCAGAGGGTTCAGCTGTGTGTGTGTTTGTTTTTTTTTTGCTTGGTTTGAAAACTGTTTGAGGACATCAGACTCACAGAGACAGTACAGGTTTACTCTTCTATTATTATCTATTACACTCAGGATACGAGTCAAAGTAAACTTTTTCTTACAAATAAGCACCAGTGGAAAAGCTGCCTGTTTATGTGATTATTTTATGGCTAAGGTCAAATAATTTAGATATTCAATGATTAAAGAAACACGAGCTAAAATCCACTCAACCATTCAGATCGTTTTGTTTGTATGTCGTAGTTATAGTTCACCATAATGATCATCATTATAGATTTTATTGGTTTCCTCCTGTCTGGTGAGCTAATTAGTGCAATGAGCTTCTGCAGTGGAGTGAATAATGGGGAGTGGTCAGCCAGATGTCCAGGGGAGCTGGTTTAAGGGGGAAACACCCCCTCTTTTTGTCCTGCTGGGAGGAAGTCAGACTGGGAGGAGCTTTTAACATTCACTCTGACACACACATACAGTGAACATGTGCATGCTGACATGCACTGACACGTTTAAGCAAAGTTAAAATATCATCTTAAGCACTTGCAAATGAGCAACACTGGATATAATGTTCATATAATGCTGAGTTTAGTCATTATGAGCACCAGTCAGCACATTAAAATGAATGTGTGACTTTAGTTTTATAGCAGAATTCCTCCTACTTCCGTCTTTAAGGATACCTCAATTCCTAAAATGCATTCTGAGGGAGAAGGGAACAAGAAATGGGAGCTATATGTGAGGATGCACAGATGTATGCTTGCCTATGATGTGCATGTGTGTCGTGACACACAGCTGGAACATACAAACCATTTATATATGTCGCTTCTTATGCACTCGTGTGCTTCTTTTATACTTCACAGCCTGTGTATCTATTAACAAATATGAACATATGGCATCCATACAGTTCACATTATACTACACTGTGA
The DNA here is from genome assembly GCF_021347895.1 of Acanthochromis polyacanthus. Classification (NCBI taxonomy): domain Eukaryota; kingdom Metazoa; phylum Chordata; class Actinopteri; family Pomacentridae; genus Acanthochromis; species Acanthochromis polyacanthus. The sequence goes on from NC_067129.1 coordinate 5,701,421, forward strand.
GATGAAATTGGGGAATCGAGGTCGTCCAAATTGAGAAATGCTAAGGTGGAGTTGCATATAAGCCTGAGGAAGTTGGTACAGTGAAGAGCTCTCATTGCATTATGGGAATTGTAAGCTCAAGTGTTTTTTGGAGCCTCACTGTGGAGGGAATGAGATTATTGCAGTCTCAGCTTTCTAATTTGTCTTGTTAGTCTTCCAACTTTATGGAAATTTACTTCTACAAAATGCAGAACTGAACTGCTGAGTTCCCCAAATGCAATGCTTGTGCAGCAGTGTCACAGCAGATAATTTTGCTCTCATTAATTTGCTGTTATCTTAATAATAATAAGAATGGATTAGATTTATAGGGCACTTTTTGGGCACTCAAAGCGTTTCACAATGGATCCGTTATTCATTCACTCACACATTCTCACTCTGGTGGTGGTAAGTTACATATGTAGCCATGGCAGATTGGGGCAGATTGACAGAAGCGTGGCTGCTAATCCGCGCCTATGGCTCCTCCGACCACCACCAACATTCACACGCATTCATACACCAGTGTGAGAGCAGCACTGGAGGAAAGGCGGGTAAAGTGTCTTGCCCAAGGACACAACAGCACATGACTAGGCGAGAGCAGGAATCAAACTGCCAACCCTTTGATCATTGGACCACCTGCTCTACCACCTGACCCACAGCCACCCACCACCCCTCTTCTATATAAAGACATCAAAACCTAGCCAGGATGCTAAACACAATCAAAGTAATGTGAAAGCAGCCACTAAGGTGTGAAAAGTGCTGATGCTGTTTTCTGATGGCCTGACACAGTCTTTTCTGCATCCTTGATCTGTCTGCCCTCTGCCTGTCTGTCAGTGTCAGCTGGTTAATGTGGCCTGCAGAGGTAGCAGGCCTGCAAACTTAACAGTGTGTTGTTGATGCATTCTCTCTGGCCTGGGAATGCTGAGGTAATGCCTCGCACTGCCTCACTGCCATGAAAGGACATGTCAGCATGCTGCCGCTGTGTCTTCTGGTAGCCAAAGCAGAAAGAAAATGATAACTGTCTGCTCATTTATATTGAAAATATATACATTATTAAAGCATATAAGCATATCTTCTTTGACTATATGGAATTTTTGGTTGTAGACTAATGTTGAAGGTGTTCATTTGAGGCTTAAAAGACATTGTATGGTTGATGATTGTTCCTTTTAGTGTAAATCCCAGTCATTTCTATACTTTACATGCACACGCACACATGCACGCACGTAGGCACACCCTCTGTATCCGAGAGCACGTCCTTTTCAGAACATCATTATGGCTGCATTAGTGCTGAGGAGGGGGAGCGGTGGAGGATAGGACTGGTGAAGTGAAAGGGGAGGGGCATCCACTTTAGGTTCAAACAATGGAGACACATGGCCGGGTGGGGACATGCAGAGAGAGGGTGTGTGTGTGTGTGTGTGTGCAGCAGACATGTGGGGTGTGTAATGTGGTGGACAGGCTCTGTGACAGCTGCTGCACCATTTTTTGCTCCTCTCTGTTCACCAAAACAAAATCTGTAGGTTAGAACTGGTGAAGATGAAGGCACATAAATAAGAAACATGAATGGATCCAGGATCACGTTTATGTGGATTTGATTTCAAAACATTTTTGCTCGTGTTTACTAATGAATATGCGCTTAAACCTCAAATTATCCTTAAACCACGGCTCACTGTATCATCCTCCGGAATTGTAATTGTGCAATAAGATTTCAAAATAGGTGAATAATGCCAGCCTCCAACGCTATAGATGATGGATGCTGATTTCTACCTTGCATTGTTTTGCTTCTTCCTATTATTATCACCAATTCTCTTCTAATCCATCAGTCGTGGCTGCCCACCTTCCTCTGATCAATTCATCCCCTCAGTGGCTTTAGAAATCAATGAAATGGTGGATTTTAAACCGCTTACTTCTATTTTATTTTCTTTTTTAAAGGAAATATGAATCTGTCACTGATATTAAAATGTACTTTTATGTGCAACAAGCAATGTGTGACAGCTCTGTAATGCAGACAACTGGCTGCATCTCCAGCTGCTCCACTGCGCCCTCGGGTGGCAGAACTGTGCCATCGCGCCTTTTTCCACTTGTGCGTACTGAGGGAGGGGCCGGGTGACTGGACCATAGACGCTCCTATAGCACTCACAGAGGCACTGTACATCGCACTGACAGAGGGGCGACCATTCCTTGAAGCTCCCATCCAGGCGAGGGCCGCTGCAGCATCCGCAAAAGAGGGACTACCGGGTTATTTTTTTACGGCTTGGTTTTAAAAAGGTGGAATCGGACAAGAAAAAATGTCTTATCAAGGAAAAAAGAACATCCCAAAGATCACTGTGAGTAAAAGAAGAGAGTTATTTATGCTTGACTGGCTGCAGGAACTTTGATGCGCGCTGTTGCAAATCACTGCGTAAAGCTTTCGCGGTCGGAACGATTTATCCATTTACAGTCCCCAAGGACGGGCTGCAAATGTGCTTTCTTGGTTCGACTTTGACTGCAGGGAGACGCCGGAGAAATGCGAACAATGAAATGGCATGACTGGGTACCATAGTGACAGCCAGGCAGGGAGATAAGGCGTTTTCTTAAAGGTGTCCTGCATCTTCTTTGTTGAAGGGATCCATGCCGTGAGCTGAGCCGGCTCGCCCATATGAGGAAAAAAAAAAGAGATTGTAATGCTTCTGAAGGGACTTCTACTATCTGCAAGGCATAGCTGTGAGTTTATGGATTGCAGTAAATTATAATTTGGTAGCACATGCTTATAATAATGCATTAATATAGCTTAATTCTACCAATTTCCCCTAGATTCTCCATCCAGGTTGCAAAAAACTGAGGGATAAATTGCAAAAAAAATATGAGAGCAAGAATAAAAAGAAGTGTTTGTGAAGTAATTGGAATCACATTCTAGCCATTTGGGCAAGAATGTGATCCCTTGTGGTGATTATTTTGGCCTAATGGGAGGATATTGAACAGGGATGTTGGCCTCATTTTCCATCACTCTTCCCTGCCCTTTTGATGCACACTGATGTACTTCAAAGTATCCTTATCATGTGCTACTGAATTCTAATTATACTTTCCAGTGGCTATTAGCAAATGAGTGAACCTAAGTGAATAGGGTGAAAAAAATTATTTGATTGTAAGGTCGTATTTCCTACAAATGGATTTATTTGCTGTAACGGTCAGGTTGAAATCTTCCTGCAGGCTACAGTCGGGCTCGTGTTGCGGGCTGGTGCAGCAGAGAGTGAGAGGAGGAAAAGAGGGGAAGGGGGGAAAACACACGCCCATTTGTGATGAGCTGTGATAAGCCGCTTGCATTTCTGCATCGCGAGAGGGAGGAAGACTCAGGCTGCTGTCAGAGCTCTGAGGGTGTGGGGGTTGAATTCGGGGGCAGACTGGTGTCACACAGGCAGCCAGCTGGGTGCTGGTGTGCCTTACAACTGCAGAGAAAAACCTCTCCCACTCCCTCTCTCCGTCCTTCTCACTCTGTCTCTCTCTCTCTCTCTCTGTGTGAGGGTCTGAAATGCCTTCCTGGTCTCATTGTTGCGGCTCAGGCTGCAGTCAGGGGTGTGTTGCTCGGCTGTGGGAGCCTCAGCCTTTGTCTCGGCTCCTCAGCTGATTCTACACCACGGGGGTGATTAGGGGGTGATTTGGGGAAGACTTGGGCGCTGTGGCCTGTGGAGGTTTGAGCTTAGTTTCTTGATGCCGTCAGTCTTAAGTAGGGCATGTGTCTGTAATATGGGCCAAAGCATGGTTTACATAGTCATTATAGAGGTTTTAATTTCACCATCCCCCTAAAGACTCGATGGCTTTTATTTAGAGTTTTGAGGTTTCAGACCTACATATACATGTGCTGATTATGTTAGAATACACATATTCACTTATAAAGTCAGGAAACAGTGATTCAAGAGAGAGCACTGAGAAGATAATTGGACTTTTCAAGTTAATATCTGGGCTGCACAGTGCTGTGGTGGTTAGCACTTTCACCTTGGAGCTGGAAGATCCTTGGTTCATGTCCCGGCCTTCCTGGGGTCTTTCTGCATGGAGTTTGCATGTTCTCCCTGTGCATGCGTGGGTTTTCTTCAGGTACTCCGGCTTCCTCCAGCAGTCCAAAAATATGCTGATGTTAATTGATTGTTCTAAATTGCCCGAATGTGATTGTTTGTCTGTATATGTATCTGTCCAGGATGTCCCTTGCCATCGCCCCAAGTCAGCTGAGATAGACTCCAGCCCCCCCCCCCCCCCCCGCAACACTAATGGGGACTGAGCGGTGTATAGATGATGGATGGAAGGAAGTTAATATCCATCTCCTCTCTTGTTAGAAGAAATCACAGACTAGCGGGATGTGTAACATGAGTGAGCTGCGTGCAGGTGGATGTCTTAGTCCTGAACATAAATGTTTCAACTGGAGACTGAGACACTTGTAACCAGCATGTTGACAGATTGACAACTGCTACCACAGTAGCTCATTGATGTCCCCGACCAAGAGCGGATGTAAGGTGGCTGTCAGTTCACAAGGGATTAATTAATGATGTAATGAAGCCCAGTTTTCACTCAGCTTTACCAGTTTAATCAATATACAGTGTCACCAAGAAATAGAACAGTCCAATAGATGTAATCTGTAAGGTTTCATTCCTGGTCAATTTGGTGGTTTTATTAGCTGTAATGGCACTTTTGTCATGAATGTTATAGAATTTCCTCTCAAAAGATACTCCTGAGCAGAGCACAAGCATACTTATTTGTCTACACTGTCCTCCAAACATCAGTCTTTCCTGCAGGTGCCCAAATATCTGTTTGCATTAAAGTCCCAAAGCCTTCTAGCGGCTACAAAGGAAGAAATGGGGTGATGTTCTGTTGGAAACACAAAAATCCATGAAGGGAGGTGGTCAGGGCGGATGGATGTGTCAACAAAAAGTCAGATTTAAACATCAGGGTGCAGTGTTTCTTTTCAGTCAGCAGTCGGTGTTATTCTGTCTTAAAAGCATGACCACAATCATTCCCTAACCGTAGCCATGTGGTCACATATTGCTGTAACCATAGTGATGAAGATCCCCCTAACCTCAGCGTAATTTTGACAAGAAACCATGATCTTTCCCAAGTTGTTTTTGTGCCTAACCAAACTTTAATCATGGCATCATAAAACAGACATCCTTTTTACACCCATGTTTAGTTGCAGTTCTGGCTGTTGCACACAAATCATGTCCCCGTGCTGAGAGAAATATAGATCAGAATGTAGATCACTGAGGGCAGCAAACACATAGTCAGTGGCTTCTTAGAAATGCAATAAAAAAAACTTGCGTATGTGGCTACAGAACACTTAAGCTGAGAGGGTTCATTTTCTGACATTTTTGCAGTAAAAGCAGATTAATAAAAACAGTTATTGTCATAAGTAATAGTAACATGAGCACAGGCTGTTATCTGAGAAGCGCTAATGTGTCAAAATCCAAGTTTAACCCTGAATGGGAGGCATGAACAGTTAGTGAGGACCGCTTTATTTATATAGCACTTTCATACAAAAGGATTAAAAATACAGTAGAACAATACAAACAACCTCCCAACCCAACATCACTTTTTAAACAAAGGACTCAAAACACAGGGAGCTAATAACAGAATGCAGATATATCGATATCAAAAAGGCTGACTATAATAGTATTAAAACAAGGTTTGATATAATTCGTATTTTAAATGTTATAACAGCTAAGAAGAATTAGGGTGATTCCGTACTCCTGGAGAAAAAATACTGTAACCCCCAAAGTAGTATGTTGGATAAACTGGCCTGAGACAAATTACCATCAGCTAAAGTTGGAAAAGGTCAACCAAAATTAGTAGGGATGTCCGATAATATCAAAACAGTGATATTATTGGCCTGATATTGGCATAAAAATGTGATATCGGTCAATATTGTTATCGTTTTTTTCCCTCTATCACGAAAACCAACAAAATAATGTCTGGATTTTGCCGGCATTTACCGGACTCATCGAGGGAGGGAGAATGTGAACTGCTGTTTGAGATCACTTTAAAAAATGACATAAATACGGCATTTTTCTGTAGCTTAAGTTGAAATCATTTTCTTATTTTACACAGACAATGTTTACATTTAGAAAGTCTTGTTGCATTTGAGAATGCATCCAATGGGGCATCACAATAAAATTAGGAATGATGTGTTAATTCCACTACAGGAGATATGTGATGTTCCCTAAAATTAGTTTAATAGCCCACATATATCGGTATTGGTATTGGTTGATATTGAAATTGGAAATTGAGAATTGGACAATATCGGCATATCGGTTATTGGCAAAATAGCCAATATCGGACATCCCTAAAAATCAGTCTTGTCTGCTGAAAATGCTCACGTGATTCTGAAAGACTGCAGCTGCTACATCACAAAGAACAGCTCTTACTTATTTACTAAAAGTAAAATTCTCTGTGTATCCATCAGTACTGGACAAACAGCTCTTCATGGAGTTTTAATACTATCCTTAAATACTATACACTTAAACCCTATACCTGTTTCTAACCTCCCAGGCTTTCCCTCTTCATTTCCCCACCAGTCTCTTCTATTCCAGCTGTTTTCGCTTCTCTGCTCCTTGCCAGAGTGGCGCTGTCAGATTTCTAGGTGTGGTCCTTCCCTTCCCTCATACCCACTCACAGCAGCCTCAGTGTTGTTCCAGGCTGGTACATGTCTTCGCTAATCCCCTCCAGCTGGAAACGAGCATCTGTGGGCATTAAAAGGGGCCCGGCAGACGGTGGCTCTGCCCGGGAACTGAAACCCCCGTTTGACGCGCCACAAAACAGTCCTCCGCCACTCCAGACCATCACCACGCTGGCTGCAGCCGAGTGGGCTCAAGTGCAAACAAAATACCCCGTGGCCACCCAGATGTTGCAGCGCGACTCACCATGGCAACGGACATACAGTTGTGACGGCAGGAAAATACAGTCCCTGCTCGGTCTGTCATGTGGGATTGTGATTTGACACACACTTAGATTGAGTTACGCACACAAACAGACGTTTCTCAGACTTCTTGACTGAGAGAGTTTATAATTCAACCTGTTTGGCTCAATCAAAGCCAGATTGGGTTTTTTCTGCTTTCTTTCTTTCTTTCTTTCTTTCTTTCTTTCTTTCTTTCTTTCTTTCTTTCTTTCTTTCATCGCCATGGTTACACTGTTACATTACTCCAGCCTATCACAAGATCAACATTCCAGACAAGCAGGGTTTCTCTATGACCGTGGCTGGCAGGAGCCTTCACAATTAATGCAGATGGATAAGTCTCATTGTTTTCACTTTTCCAGAATGTGAAAAAAAAAGAAAAAAATCCTGTTGCAGTTTTGGGTAAAGAGTAAATATTTTTGATTGCTAGGCAACAGGGCTGCAGCGGAGGCACTGGTGCACATTCAAGATGACTTCCCTCTTCCACTGGTCCCTGCCTGGCCTCCCCACGGCTCCCCCCACCCACACAAGGGTCTCCGTCATGGCTAATGGAGGTCTCCTCTAATATCCTTCTCAGCCCCCTTTGACCTGTTTTGTAGCCGTGGAGTTTTCCAGGAGCCTTATTAAGCACCGCAGAGTGGCTATTAGTAATTTGCATCCCAGTTTACAAGCCCCTCTTCCTCCAGTCTGGTGAAAGTGGAAAAAAGCTGTCACTGGATATCAGCGTAGTAGTACAAGAACAACATCCTGCCGTCTATTTTTGATTACCGCTGGCTTGTGTAACAGAAAATGACAGTTTCCTGCGCTGCGAGAGGCGCGTTATTTTTGGCGATTTGTTTTTGTTAAGAGTCCCGTGGCAAGATATTTTTTCCACCTGAACTTTACTGCGCTTTGATGCCAAAAATTTAATAGATGAGCTTGTCGGCACTGGTAAGGAGCTGCAGTAGAGGCAGGTACAAACCTTAAAAAGCAAACGGAGGAAGCTCACATTTCCTAGATAACGCAGATCCATTCAGTCTGCTTAGTTTTAAGGAAAGACATTAGCAGCTTTTACTTTTATTTGATATCACACTATTGGGACTGATATTTTCTAAGCTTGTGGGGTTGACTTAAGACAGTTTTTTTTTTTTTTAATATATATTTTTTATTTAATTTTAGAAACACACGTACAAACATAAGAACATAAAGAACATTTCCCTCACAAACATCAAGGTACTAGGATGAAATATAGACATGTACAAACATGCAGATAGCATACAACATAGGCGCAGAAGGCATTGTGCAGAATAGTAACTCAAGGGGCATCACATACATTGATCAGGTAGTGGCGAGCTAAAGGTGGATGTGCTCAGATATTTCAGTCCATGCTAGTCCATATAGACCCCTCCGCAGAACCTGGGCCCCATCCTCGCCAATATAGTCCAGAAAAGGCTTCCACATATTGAAGAACTTAAATGGATTGTCTTTCAGCCAGAAGCTTATTGCTTCAAGAGGGACAAGTTCTATAATGTTCCTGATCCAAAGTGAGGTAGATGGGACAGTGTCCAATATCCAGTGGAGAAGAATACATCTCCTGGCACCAAACAACAACACCTGAAGCAGCTTCAATGAGGGAGGGGTTAGATTCACTGCAGTAAGCTGAACACCCAAAATACAGGAGATAGGTTTTAGGGATAGTTTCTTCTTGAAAATAATGTCAATTTCTTTACAGACACGACACCAGAAGTCAGTTACAAGGTGACAGTCGAAAATACAATGAAAATATGAGCCTTCATTAATTTGACATTTGTTACAGTATTTTGAAAGCAAATGATTAAACTTGTTACGTCTCACTGGGGTAATTTGAAGCCGATGTATGATTCTGAATTGTAATTCCCTGGCTTTATTTGTCGATAGGCAACCTGAGGAGCTCTGCCAAACCCCACTCCACTCGTCATCAGAAATAGTAGCCCCAAAATCAGCCTCCCAGAGGGCTTTCGCACGAGCAGTGTAGATAGTGCTCGGGATTAACAGGGCCCTATAGAACTTAGTAATGAGTTTCTCAGAGTCGGAATTTTTCAATATATCCTCAATTGTTGAGAGGGAGAAACCATTAGGGTATAATTTAATGACAGAGGTGACAAAGCTGCGCACTTGCAAATATCTAAAAAATTGATTCTGCTGAAGATTATATTTCTCCTTAAGCTGATCAAATGACATCATGAAGCCATTCACCACAAGATCACCTACAGTCTTAATACCCCTAGTGGCCCAGAGGGAGAAAGAGTGATCCTCTAAACCAGGAGGGAAATCAGGGTTTGAGTGAATAGGAGTAAGGAGAGAGAGGAAACCCTCTTGATTTTCAAATTTCCTTGCCAGTCTCCAGATTTTAAGGGTGTTTTGTAGAATTAAGTTTTTTTTAACATTAAGGCTAACCCATTTCTTAGAAATATGTAAGAGATTACAGAGAGGAACAGGGGTCACTGGGTGAGCCTCCAATAATAGCCAGGTTGAGTCTGGGTCCTCTTTGAACCAATGCCAAAGATAAATGCACAAACATGCAACTTGGTAGCGTTTAATGTCTGGAACCCCAAGACCCCCCTCCTCCAGAGGTCGTTGCAAAACTGCAAGTTTTAATCTGGCCCGCTTATTTTTCCAAAGAAAAGATGAAAGAGAACTGTTAAGAACAGAGAGTGATTTGCGTGTTAAGAGAGCAGGGATCATTTGGAACGGGTACAGCAAACGTGGAAGTATAGTCATCTTAAACAGATTTACTCTACCCAGAAGGGAGAGAGGCAGGGCTGTCCATCGAGCAAGGTCTTCTTTAATCTTGCGAATCAGGGGTACAAAATTTGCTTTGTAAAGGCCATAAATTGATGGGGTAATTTTTATGCCTAGATAGACGACTTAAGACAGTTTTGATGTTTGTTGTTTGTTTTGAAGTTAATCCTCCTCCAAATGTCCTAAGACAGCTAAATCCTCCATGTTTAGCCGGTGCCAAAGCATTGAGAAGAGGTCACAGTCGCACACACACACACATTCAAAAGTGCAAATAAGTCTCTGGCAAAAGTTACACACAAGTAGTTTGTTGGAATATAAATTTGTGTTTACAACCCATTAAACCCTTCCACACAAAAAAGAGTTACAAAAACATGCTCTCTGACCTTGCAAGTTGCCTCACTGCTGCATTTTCCCATCATTCTGGGTTTTGTAACTTGCATCATTGGCTCTTCAGTGAATTGTAATTTAGTCATTTTTAAATTTGAAACTTTATTTAGATTTATTTGACTGTGCAGCTGTATAGATCTGGTTGTACTGGCACTTCAAAAGCACATTTAATTTTGTGTTTGCAGGCCAGTGATAGCTAAACCATCTTGACAAACTCATATTTGACATTTTGTTTGAAAGTTTAACAGAGCAGTAACATGTTCCATTAACTGACTATGAGACTGATAAGGCCTTATGGAAATCAGGAGGATTTTAAATGTGTCACAAAGGTCAGTGGAAAGACACAAGTGAGCACAATTAGACATCTTTTTTTTCCTGGCTGCTGCAAATGATGATCTTTCACATCCATCCAAACACGGTGCATTTTCCAGTGTTTTGTTGATCTATTTCATAAATATACAGTGATTAATAGAAAAAAAAAGATAAAACAAGAAGAACAAATTCTGCTGCATAGTTGCTGTACATTGGTACCAGTAGCTAATATCTGTAGGTTGATATTTTTCACTTCCAGAAAGTGGGTGCCATAGCAGCAGTAGCATGATTGACAAATGAGGACATGGTCAGTGACCCTGGAAGGTCAGAGCAAATCAGGATCAACATCATCATTGATGTCCCAGTGTAAATATTCTAACCCAAGATCAAATCCTGTAATAAAACCAGCATATCATGTGTTTTCTTCTGCCTGTTTTATGCTAATAACGCATCTTTGTACTCCTATTTGATCAGATTCTTGTTACTGTGCGACAATTTGAATTATATGGTGTTTTAGTTTTTAATTACAGCCTTTTTGACATGAAATTTGTGTAATGTAAGAATATATATTAAAAAAGAGACAAAAATGTCTTTTCTGACTGGCTTTCCATTCCCATAGTCCTTCACAATCTCCACAACTCTCCAAATTCTCCCAAATGATTGAATACAAACCATCATGCTTTTTTTTTGACCATTCTGACCCACAATCCTCTGTGCAGCTGAAGATGCATTACATAAATCATGGAATCTCCCACGAGCATAAACAAACTCTAGCCAGTGAGTGTAGAGACAAATGACAACCTGTTTTGTACAGAATGTGATGGATATATGAGCAAGCTGCGCAATGTCTCAGGTGCCATATAATGACAAAATATTGTGTTTGAATTTTATGCATACTTCATGCATGAATATGTACTTTATAAGGGTAGATGTATATACTGAAAATAAAAAGAAAATGTGTACGATTTGAAATATGGGGATAATAAACATTTAAAATCATTGCCCAACAAGCTTTTTAGGTAATGAAATGAATGTAATGGAAAAATCTGTTGAAATCAATCGCCATTCTGAAATATCTGTTGTCATAAAGGTGAAAACAGACCAACACAGAGTCGATGTCAGTAAAATTATAAGGTGGCCATGCGTTGTGCTAACTGTGCCATAAGAATTTTTCACAGTCACAAGTCTGTTGTTAGTTCTGATGTCATATTTAATGATGAATGCACCATCCTAAAGTAGCTGTGGTCATGCGGTCCAATCCTAAACTCAGGACTCATACAGCTCCCACTTCAGCCACTGAAAGCCATTAAATTGTCCTTGTTAAAGCCACGACTGCAGCGAAAGCTCAAGCAGCATTGTGTGTTCGTTATGTGGACGGTACTGTCTCGTGAACAAATGGTTAGCTTTAGTCTTGTGACCACAGAATAGCACAGATGGTTTAACTGCGGCAATGAGACTCTTACAAAGCCGCAAGACTCGTGCTACATTCAGAGGAACAATGTTATAGTGACATCTGCAAAAACTTTATGAACTAACCCGATGAGAAACTCCCTGGATGGACAGTTTGTTGTGATGCGTATCTGTAATTACCAGCTTACAGGAAAAACTAACTTTGTGTTCCACCATTCTTAGCCATATTTGGAAAAATGTACTGAATCGTGGATAAATTCCGACACAATAAACAGTCTTCTGGCACACATTAGCGTCATAACTGTGGCAACAGTTTTTGAGCAGCATGATGATAAATGCACCATGTATGTGTAAAAATAATTTGTGTATACCACATAGCTGTGGTGGAATGACATGATTCCTGGTGGGTGTAACAAATTGAGTGTGTTAGTCATAGATTGAAAAATCAGCAATAAATGTTGAACCCGTGTTTAGATTTATGAAGTGCGTTTAAGAAATGTGGAGAAAAAAACCTCTCAGATTATGTGTCTTTTAAAAGCTCGACAGTTGGGCCAGAGTCTGCACCGCTACCTCTTGGATTGATGCTACGTTTTTGTGTCTTGTTGCTATTTAAGAAGATGTGCGCCATCATAGTCTTTGATTAATGATTCGACTTGTTGACATTAAGCGTTTTAACATCTTGTGTAGTATCAGTCTCAAATGCAGCCCTGAGAAACCCAAAAACGGACAGTTACTGGGTTCTAATGGAAACATAGAGCTGTCGATTCTTAGTGATTGTGGTCTCTTGCATGTTTCTATCAGCTGGTGGGAAGAGTGGTCAGAAGAAAAGAGGAATTTGTGTGTCTGAGAAAGAGAGATTGAGAGAAGCTGGTAAAGCGCTTCAGTAAGGCTGCCATGCATGAGGACACACCCCTCACTGCAGTATCATAAATCAGATAAAAAGCCTTTACTCTTCTCATGCAGTTGATGAGAGCAGCTCTGTATTGCTGAGTTGGACTCCATTAAGGCTGCATTAGAGCTGCAGGGTTTATTTGTACTATTGATTCTGCTTTTCTTTAATCTCTGAGTCATTTAAATATGAGGAAAAGAAAAATCTCCTTGTTTTGTCAAACTAACTTCTCCAAAACCCCCAAAGTATTTGGTTTACAAAGATACAAAACAAAGAAAAGCCACAAATCCTCACATTTGTTTGGCTTTTCTGCTCATTAAATGACTGAAACAATTAATTGAATGTCATGATTGTTAATTTTCTCCACATGTGGTTTTTGATTGGGTTCACATTTTGAGACACAGATGTGTAGTTTCCTGTGACTCATGGCAGCGTTTACCCGGCTTTTAACCTGACAAAATTCTGGAAGATTGTAATTTATCTGTTGTTTGCTGTAAAGATGCAACAATTACTCGATTAACTGATTGCTAGGAAGTCAGTCTCCAACTATTTGGTTAATAAATTATAATTTTTATGATATTTCAAGCGAAAATATCCTAAATTCTGTGCTTTATGGCTCTTTTTGGTGTACTGGACTGATAAAGCAACCTATTTCATCTAAAAAGACAAATCAGTTGATGATAAAATTATTATTATATGTATACACACACATACATATACATATATGTATATGTATGTATATTTATATACACATATATATAATTATTTAATACCTAGATATATAAAATTACTACATCAGTGCAGAATTTACATATATTATTATTTATTTTTTTATGTTTTATTTTCTTAGTTTTTGGTAAATTTTCTCTCCATATATATTTTATGCTCTCTCTCTCTCTCTCTCTCTCTCTCTCTCTCTGTCTGTCTCTCTCTCGCTCTATCTATCTATTGATTTTTTCCTTTGTTTTCTTTTATTCTATTTTAATTTTTTGCTATTTTTGTCTATATATATTTGGGTCTTACAGGGTCAATTATGAAACATTGCAGCCCTGTTTTTTTATTATTTGTCACAATGTGTTATGTTTCCAAAGTATGAGAAGCTGAAAACTAAACTGAATATTGGTGCAGTTGGTAAATTCATTGGTAATCATCTGTTTGTTTCTCCTTTGCGCTCTGAGAGGGGAAAAATTCTGCTTTGGAGTTACACATTGCAGAGTGTTGCAGTGTTTGAATAGTGCCCTGCTTTGTAAGAAAACTGTCTCTGAGCTAATGAGCGACAGTTTTAGGGCAGCTCGCTCTCTAGTCTGATCTGTGCCGGTGCTCTGTTCCAGTCTGAGCTGACTGTGTGTTGTAATGCTTCAGGGTGTGGTTGCTTGGGAAGGCTCTGGGCTCTGTTTCACACTGCTCCATCACCATTACCATCTCGTACACACAAACATGAGATAATATGCTTATATCATCCGAGCCACATACAAAACCTTATTATGCTTTTTTCCCCTTTTTTGTGTACGCGCAAAGGAAAGGCTGCAGTTTATTATAGTGATGAAACTCTGGGTCCACTGCCAAGGGTGTAAATCACTGCACACATGTGCTGATGGGAAAATGTGGAAGCCTGTCCCTCTCTTAGCAGGACGAGGAGCTGAATACTGCTATTTTACTGAGCGCAGATGTACAAATGAGGCTTCACTTGTGAGTTACAGAAGTTAATACTGTGCTTCAAAAAAACTAATCATGAAGTTAGTTTAGAGAGATCCAGTATTTGTCACTTTTTCCACTTGCAGAAGTTAAATACTAGAGCCTGCAGCTAAACATTTTTTCTGTTATTTAATAACTGATGTGTCATTTATGATATGAAGCAAAAAAAAACTATCAATCACTTGTTGTCAAAACATCTTCAGATTGATTATTTTTTCTAAGACAAACAGCTCCACACATAAAAAATAACTACTTCAAAAGCTAAGGCAGTTGCTGAAGCTGATACCAACAAATGTTTAGTATGTTTTGCTTTATAAATGACTTGAATTAATTGGATGTCAAAATTGTTGAATAAGATTGGGTGATTTAGACATACTTTGAGGAATTGACAATTCACAGTATATCAGCAGATCTGCTGGGGCACTAAATTCCCCTTAAAAATATGATGTAATACATGAACACAGTTTTTGGTGAAAGTCAGGAGGAGGCTTTTGAAAGGAGTAGTTCTTAGCAGTGATTATCAACCCCAGAAACGCTAAAGATACTGAGCTGTACACCGTTTTTATGCTGTGAGCGTTGGTCATTTTTCCTGTAGGGCGTATGATAGGAGTGGCAGTTTTAACACCATGATACCTTTACAAATCTGTTGGTCAGATCTTGTCACCAAGATATCTTATTTCATTGTGAGGTTACACTTTACAGTGGACATCTTTCAGTCATGTTTCACAGAGAATATGCCCAGACATGTTCAAACTTTTACTTCACATTTTACCCTTATTATTTTATGACAGTTTTCATTCATGATATGCTTGTGTGTATTGTTATGAGTCCAATATATATTAAAGGTTATAATAACACTCCATACTTCATCTCCCAAAAAGCGTCAAAGCTACAAATTCTACCTTGTGGTCTCTCATCAACCCTATAGCCATCTTACACAGTTTCTAGACCTTCTTTTCCCTCACACATGTTCAGTACAATCAAAGCATTGGCGGTTACTGGAATATTCAACATTAAATACTTCATACACAGATATTACTCGTCAATTCAAATCACATTCGCCAGGATTACATCATCATTCACTTTCAGAACATCATACTCAAAGAATGTTACACGACACATATACTGCAGTTAGGATTAAAAACACTTAGATCAATTCATCTTCAGTCAAATAGTGGTGAAATAATTATCGGTCTGCTGACTATTTGTTTGACTAAAGGAGCTCTAAACACTCCGCGCTCCCCTGACCTATTTTTCAGTACATCTTCATGACGGCTAATTGATTAACCACCAGCTGTTGCCCATAATTCAACCGACCGCACCTTTCTGCCAGCTGACATCTCCATCCATCCCTGTAGCGCTCCACCCTGTGGCTGTACAACAACCAGCCGTACGCTTACTCAGCTATCAGCAGAACCAAGTAATCCCCACCCCTCCTCTGTAGACTCTCCCGTTGCCGTGACAACCTTCTGCTAGAGTCGGTTCATGTTGCAGTGGCAACAGCAGATTTTTTTCCCTGTCTGACTGTGTGGCGTCATGGCAACGCCCAGATCGGAGCATATCACAATCTGTACCGTTAAAGGGCTCAATCAGACGCTACGCTACTCGCTGGTTTCACGTTGGGATGTGTGCATCAAATTCGGTGAAAAAGGATTTATTATTCTTATTTTTTATGCAGACTAAAAATAACCCGCTTCATGAAATGATTAGTAATCCACAGTGTATTAGTGATTGCATCTGGTCTACTGGATGAATGGATTATGGCGGGAAAGTAGCATCCACAGTTAGCATTGTTGCATAACAAAATCTGGATGACTGTGGTTAAGATGTTAATCCACGATCAGTCCTTTAAAAGCAGCTTCGACTCCGCTTCCAACAGCAAACTGTCAATGTTTCAAATGATGTCACCTCCACTGCACAGGGTCATTTCATAGGACACCAGTGAAAGTTCTAGAAATAGCTGCTCTTGAAGTTTTATTTTTATTAGTTTTGTTGGAAAT
This sequence comes from Acanthochromis polyacanthus, assembly GCF_021347895.1. NCBI lineage: Eukaryota > Metazoa > Chordata > Actinopteri > Pomacentridae > Acanthochromis > Acanthochromis polyacanthus. The sequence continues at coordinate 5,717,799 of NC_067129.1, forward strand.
ATGCTCTGTGGGCTCTGTGAATCCCAAGCAGCGTTTGGGTGTTTTTTTTTTTTATTTTGTTGATCCTGTCACATTTTTACTCACTGTGAACTCACTTTTGCAATAAAGTCCTGCACCTCTGTAGAAATAACACAACCATGACTAGAAGTAGAAAGAACTCAATAATATCTTTTGTGCAGTGTGACACAGTTAAAAGTTTGAATTGAATCTCTTTGATAATCTTTTTTGCAAAATTCAAAAAACGGTATTCCACATGTACAATATTTCTTCAGAGGTGTTAGAGATGGACAAGCAGTCTAAATACTGTAGATACTTTACTAAATGCATTGTTGTTTCATTTCCATACTGGAGTTCCAGCTGCTATGTATAAGCAAGGCCTGCAGTTCAGCTGAAAAGTTCCTGAAATTTTGTTGTTTCTTAATTGCACCAAAGAGTTCAATTACTTTTTGTTTTTCTACAGAATATGGCTTAAATTTGGTTCATTTTCCTGACCAAACAGTGCATCATACATAATTAGTTTATGGATTGACGGGAAGTTGAAAATCTGATGATCATTTTACGTTTTTAGATTCTCTGGCTCTAAACCCATTATGTCATTTTGGTATTTTTTAAAAATGATAACAAGCCTTTCAGCTTGTCAGTGGATTTTTGGGCCCAGGAGGTTAAACTAGGATACAAAATCTGTGTTCACATGAAAACTCAAGAACACAACTGAAGGGCTGTCAGAAGCATGCCAAATCAACGGGCGCCAATGTAACTCTAACCCTAAAGCAATGTTGGGCAGTCAAATGCCTGACAAACAAAAACAAAATACCCTATAAGGCTACCAACAATGTATCGAGGAAAGAGGGACTCCTGAACCCATTCTGACACCTCTGTTCCTCCGTAGAGTGGAAAAACTGAACATAAACATATAAAAAGTTCTCTCAGGAAGAGTAGCACTGGTATTATTTGGTTTTGTCTGCCACACTTTATTAACTTTTATCAGCATAAAATCAATTAATGCAATAAAGGACATAATGACACACTCTATCTGCATGTCAACACTGCAAACTAAGTTCACCCTGTAATGAATTTTCCATTGGCCTAAAACTGCTTTGAGTGTGGATGGAAAGCCAGAATGCATAGATAAAGCTGTGTTTTCAATATCCTGCATATGTACGGACAGGACTTTATGTAACAGCAATCTATAAATAAAATGCACACATAAGCTCACACATCTCTGAGCTAAAGGCCTGTTTTACAATGCAGTATTTTTGTGTTACCTCATTCTGTCCAGATGTGGGTTTTCATGTTGTCTGTTTCAGGCAGTCAGAGGAAAGACTGAGCTTCAGAGTGCCAGAATTTATATTATGTGATGTTTATTTGAAAAATCCTCACACATGCAGGCTGGGTTATACTTCACACTTTGTGTGAGTGACAAACATGCCTGTATCTTCCCAGCCATGAATGAATGAATGAAACATTGTTTATCTCCTTTTGGTGGAAACAGACAGACATAATCTAACTACAGAAATAGAGAAGCTTAGTCCACTTCTAAATATAGTGACAGAAATGTCTTAGAAGAGTACATTTTCCTCTGGTGGATATTTACTTACTAGTGTTGGCTTTTAACTGAGCCTGTATTGGAAGAAATCTGCATCAAATTAAAATATTTCTCTCACACTGCCCTTCTTGCCTCTCCCTTCTTTTTCTCTTCAGAGCGACAGGCTTCTGATCAAAGGTGGGAGGATTGTGAACGATGACCAGTCCTTCCATGCTGACATCTACATGGAGGATGGCCTCATTAAGTAAGTCCTCCACTGCCCTCATTTGTGCTCATGTCCCACCTCTTCCCATTCGCTTTCATCCCTCCACTTAGAACTCAGGCTCGTCATCCATTTTCTGTCCATGTTGTTTAGAATCTCTTTTTTCTTCTCCTTCACATTTAAGTGCTTCTCCCCTACAAAGGTTCAGATTACTGCAGTGGGAATTAAAAAATGCTTCGATGTAGAATTGTTCTTGGCGTATGTGTAAAGTTCAGTAAGATCATCCAATTAAATGAGTTGTCTTATGTGGAATTCTGGTTCCTTCTGGTCAAACTTTAATCCCAGTCTCTCAGAAATTTGGGAATATTGGGAAGAATGACATGCAAGCCAATCTTACACTATCTAAACAGAACAAACAAAGTGCTCTAACAGAAATACAGAGACTATGTTTCTCAGATTCCCACTGTATACAGAGGTTTTTAGTAAAAATGTCCTCATGGGCAGTACAGGGGCTCCTCAATGTGCGTCAGAGTTCCGTTCCTACAGATTGGCACTATTCGAGTTTTCCCGTAATTCGGAATGCCGATGAAAATGTAAACAAAACTGTTACGTGCATCACGATGTCGATCAGTTTACATATTTGTACTACTACTGTAACGAAAACAGTCATTAGCTCACACTGGAACACAATGTGGGAGGAAAATACCGGCGAAAATTTAAACTGTAGGTCTGACTTACGCTTAGGAGCAATAATGAAATTAGCTAATGTAGCATAATCCAATGTGGCGGCAAATGTAAACAAAGCCGTCTTATAGCACCGCGTCACTGCTGTACATACAATATTCATACACGCTCGCCAACTGGTTCCACTGAACCAGTTCAGACGTAATGGTAATGATGAAATGCCGTACGTTAAACTGAGGACCAGCCCGTAATCAGTTCAGACGTAATTAAGTCGAGGACCTCATAAACTGTGGACTTCCTGTATTTGAAATGTAAATAAAATGTGAGAACACCACCTAAATTGACAAGTCTTCATCATCTCTAACGTTCTCTTTAAGAGTAGCTTTAGTATTGATGATGATGAGGTTCAACAAACTAGCATTACGTTAAAGTAAAAATAACGCTATTTTATGGCAAGAAACGACAAAATGAACATAATCCAACTATTACGATGATGAAGTTCAGTCAGACCCATTTATTTCAAAATGACTTGCATTTGTGTTTGGGGTGATTCTGTTCGAGTGATGCTCTGGAACAATCTGAGCAAACATGACACAAACACTCCTTGAGCTCACCCCCACAGTGTGAACAACATCCCCGATTCTGTCTCTACTCCGGCAGCAGACAAAGCTTGGGGTAGTTTGGGTGAATTCCTGAATTCCCCTCCCTACAAGTCCCCCGAATCAGTCTGTCCTTCATCTCACCCTCTTTTTCCCCTGTCCTGTTCCCACTTGATTTTCCAATTATAGGCTCTTTGTCCCCGCCGGCCCTTAGTGAGGCGGCTCAGAGAGAGAGAGAGGCGCCCACAGAAAGCCTGGGGTTGCATAATAAACACCCAGATGCCTGCAGCAACCATTGGGGCTTCTGGCAAACTCACAGAGACACTGGCTTCTGCTTGGCTGTCTGTCTGGCTTGTTTCCTCTATAAAGTCTGAACAACAGGACTTTTTTTTTGTAACGGAGTTGAAATGTTGGTGTGTTGACATGGTGATGGTGACAATGTGTTGCTTCAAGCTTGGCTGACTTTGCCAGTAAAGGACTTTTTTTTTAAAACTTCTGATTCAGTTGTAGTCGAAAGATGTCCTTTTTTCAGGTTGGACTAATGCTTAAAACCACTATAACTGACATGAACTGCTAACAGTATCTTTCAAATCTGCTTCTATACTTTTTTATTCTTTAAATATGAAATTGTGAAAGCTGCATTCTGCTCCTTTCTGATCATTGTTATTCAGTTTTAAGCATTAAATAGTACTTATTTACTACACTATCAGCATATTTTGTTGATGTAACATCACATCATGATACATTTATGACCACATCATCTCCCCCCGACAGGCAGATCGGCGACAACCTGATTGTTCCCGGTGGTGTGAAGACCATCGAGGCCAACGGGAAGATGGTGATCCCCGGGGGCATTGACATCCACACCCACTTCCAGATGCCGTACCGTGGAACCACAACTGTGGATGACTTTAATCAGGGATCAAAAGCTGCCCTCGCTGGCGGCACGACCATGATCGGTAAAAGCTGCAGGTCATCCATGCAGTGACATTAAATTCAGGGAAAAAATGATATATTTTAGAAAGAGACTAAAGATTAGAAGATGGTGTATTGCGACAAGGGAGGGCTGAAACCCAAACAGAGGGGAAGAGAAAGGGAGGGATGGGAAGTAGTTTTGGTCTGTTATGGGCAACTGTCCAAAAGAGGGACATACAAAAGATAGAGTGAAGGGGGCAGGACTTGGAGGGGGTAAAGAGTGAAACACTGCTCCCATGGAAATAGGGCACCAGTGTGCGTCTGCATCCTGGTTTGTGTAGCTTTGTGTGTTTGTGTTGCAGACGCTTTCACGGCCAACAGCTGGTAGATACCACAGTTTCATTAATACTTCTTTTGGGCTGGCTGCTGCTTTGCTGCTTGTTCACCAGTGTGGCTCTGCGCTCAGACAGATACAACCACTAACAGGCGTGCTACTGTAGTAAGCTCTATTCATGGACTCCATTCATTGAGGGATTATATTCCAGGGGGGTGATGTGTGAGAAAGTGGAATTGTGTACTGTGCGTCTGTTTGTGTACTGTATGTTTGTGTCTTTACCGACAGATGATGATGCGTTTGAGTGTTGGTGAGCAAAAAAAAGACTGTCCCAGATGGTTGAGAGGAAACAACAATGTTTTATCATTGTTGTTGATGTTTTTGTTGAGTTTTTTTGTGTGTAACTGCCGTCTATAGCTCTAGCCTATTAGCATAAGCAGATTGGGTTGTCTTTAATGAGATAAAGACACTAGTCAGGTGGCAAGACAGCAGGAGGCCTTATATTATTAGAGCTGAGTAAGATGAAGCGGGATGTTTTGCGCACGGTGATGCTGTTGTGTTCGGTGAGGATTTACTGAGTCCATGAATAATTTCAGTGAAAGCAGACACAAAAGACTGTGAATATTTATTTGACAAGCATGCACAAAGCAAACATGTACTTCTGTTTTTGAATGTACAAAGAAAATGCTGCACATGTACACATTTTATAATGTAATTAAAGCTGCAAGTAGCACTGAATGGGTCCTCGCATCCTTGTTGGTCCATGAATCCAAGCATGTCCACCAGGTGGCGCTACGACTGAGAGTGTATTTCGACCTATGTGTCTAGTGAAGCCCAAACTCTGATCACACATGTAAAGTTTCAGGCAGATTGGAGCGTGTACTGTACAGGCTAGTTAGACTACACTTTCTGTCCATCCACCAGGTGGCGCTATCACTTTGACTGTATATGAATGCCATCAGGGCTGGACTCTGATCACACAAGTAAAGTTTAAAACAGATTGGAGCATGTACAGGCCAGTTATACAGCATTTCCTGTCTTATGGCGGAACATTGGAATTCTGGGGGGTGCCATTTCCACAGACTTTTGCAGGCCGCTTTGATAACTTTTGATCACCAATGCCTGCTGTACATCCTGGCCAAATTTTCAGCTCTGGGGATACCCCGTTTGAGTTGTCAACTTTTGAAAATGTGAAAACATTGGTCCAAGATCTTCCAAATATGACACATAATTCAAAATGGCTGACTTCCTGTTGTGTTTTGGGCATGGTTGTAATAGACTTTTTTGTGCGTCTTGACGTGGTATACGTGCACCAAATTCTATAGCTGTAGATGACATGTACTGACTGTAGTAAATTTTTGACATTTTCCAGGTGCTGTGGCGCTGTGGAGCCATTTTCTTCGTACCATTTGGTGCTCAGACACTTATTAATGCACCTGTACTTAATCTAATGCACACGGCACACTTATAAAATGTGCAAAATACTTTTCAGAGGTTGCATATATGTTGTGTGCTTTCTCCTGTAGATTACAAGGCCATCACCAAAGCACCCTACTGAAAATATTGATTGCAGTTCTGGAACCGAACACAAAAAATCCAAAAATAGTCACAGTAGAAGTGCTCCCAATGTTTTCAAGGGTTCGTCCACCCCTAGAAGGGTGTGCAAAATGCAATGTGACATCTGGCTGAGCGCTGCAGAAACTCAGACAGACAGCTGATTATGCAAGATCGACAAAACTGTGAGAAAGTTGTAACACCAGCAGACAAATCCTGACGCTATCCTGTCTTCGCCTCCGTATGTGTCACTATCCTCCTCAACTTTGTCGCTTCTTTGTCTGTCTGCTTGTTTCATTTCACCTGCTATCTCTAACCTTTGCATCTTCCCCTCCTAACACCTTCTCTCTGTTCTACCTTCCATCCTACTCCAGTGGACCATGTCATCCCAGAACCTGGTACCAGCCTGATGGAGGCCTATGACCAGTGGAGGCAGTGGGCTGATGAGAAAACCTGCTGCGACTACTCTCTCCACGTGGACATCACCCACTGGAACGACAGCGTAAAGCAGGAGGTGGATAATCTCGTCAAGGAGAAAGGTGGGCTGTTATGGCAGAACATATTAGGGATTATGTGTGATTTTCCAACTAGCAACTTGAAATAGAATGAAGCTAGAAAACTCAGAATACAGTCACACCTCAAATTTGAATATAGTGGTTGCTCTGCGGCTTTAAATGTTGCAGAGAGAGACAAATCCAACTTAGTTTATTTGGCAAGCAATTAATCAAACCCCATTCCTTTTAAGAACTCTGATAAGATAGTGTTACAAGATTACACTCTCACTGACTGACCATGTCGTTCTTATTACTTAATTTGTGTAACCATCTTTGATCTTTGAGGTTAGATTTGGGTTATCTGAAATTCATCATGTTTTTTTTCTTTAGGTGTGAACTCGTTCCACGTCTACATGGCTTACAAGGACTACTATCAGATGAGCAACAGTGAGGTAAAAGCAACAATGCAAAACATACTTTATAGACTAGACTCACCTGTTTCAAGTCTGTTTCGAAACGAGGCACTTAAACATTATCGGTTCTCTTTACTTTGCCTTACTCTACATATTTGGCACAAAGAGATGGGTAGAAAATCAACCATCTCTCTTTGTTTAAAATACAAGGATTCAGCAGTTTGATGTCAAGTTGGTAACTTCCAAAAGGTAAAATTCTATTCATGTAAAATGGATATTTCCTTCCCCTGTGCCTCAGCAAGCAGGCTGTGTCTGTGGAGATGCAAAGAGACTAGAATTTTTGTACTACAAAGCCTGATTTTGGACGTTTTCCCCTTTATGAAGCTATTCCAAACTACTGAAGGCCTAAATTTAGCCTATTTGTTAGGCTGGAATCACATTAGAATTTTATTTTTCATGACCAGTTCAAACAGGAACAATGGTAATGGCAACCAAATCCTGCATATGCATATGGACATTTTTTGAAGACAGACTTAAAAATGTCTTGTGGCTTATGTGGCCTCACTAGAAATCCAGAACATAGTGTAGTATTATCTCAGTTTCAGTCAGCATGTAATTTAAAAATCATTATTTCATTTGAGCTGTCAAATATGAGCAGTTGCAATTGATGTAAATCTATTACTGCTGACTTGCTGAGAAATGAGATAGCCAAGAAGCATGAAAACATCACAATGACTTGCCTTTAAGTATAAAACCACATCTAAAAAAGTGAGTTGATGATCTTAAATTTAGTTAAGTTCACTTTAATACACAAGATTCCCAATTTGCTGTATAGTATTAGTAAAATGTACAACTTTTTCTTCCTAGAAATACCCTGTTCTAATGTATATTGCAGTCTGTGGTGTATGCTGTGAGTTCATCAGTGCAAAAACTCTGCAAGTCCAGACAGCGTGAGGCAGAACTCTTAATGTTTCTCATGCAGCCGGAGCTAATTTGGTTGGTCAAAGGAGCACATGAGGCAACTGAAATAGTCCAGCTTGAAAAACTGATGTCATGCAGCTCACTCAGGAACTGTGGCGCAGCAACATAAAAAACAACAACTGCAGCAGCTCATCCCACACGACTTTCACCGTCTTTCTGGAGACCACACACAATAATTGCAGTGTGTCGTGGTAGACATCATGAAAATTGCGGGCTTCTTTTAAATTGTGGCTTATGGGTGACCCCTTGGTTAAAAAGGAGTGTCTTACTCTTGTGTAAACAGCCAGGCAGGATTTAAACTATATAAGCAGTGCCACTGTAATTTCACTGTTCCTGTCTTTTTCACTCATGCAGCTCTATGAGGTCTTCACCTTCTTGGCAGAGAGGGGAGGCATCGCTCAGGTCCATGCTGAAAACGGCGAGATCATCGCTGAGGTAACAAAAAAAAGAATAAACAGACACAACTTTTCTCTGCTGCCTCGTTTTCTTCACTACACTTTCTTTAATTACTTGCCCCATGTCCAACTCTGGGATCTGTTTTTGTTTAGCGTGATTTATCTCCGCTTGGTTCACTTCAGTTCACTTTTCGAGGCAAATCGTATCACAGTGCATCCCCTATACCTACAGACTAAACACGATGTCACTGGCATGAGGGAGAATGTGTTTCCTGCAGGACAGCAATGTGTGGGTGTAGTTTATACAGTATTCTGGACAAATGAAAGTGAATCAACTGTAAAAGTTGGTCGATTGAGAGGGGTAGGTATTAGTCAGAGCTCTAGACCATGTCTGGATTCCATCACTGTGTGCGTATGTGTGTTCACTTTGGATCTGATTCATCGCAAATCCCAGCTCTTATCCAGTCTGAGACCAGGACTTTGAAGGAGTCTGATTTCCATCAGCTGTAAGATCCAAAAAATGTTTGAACCCCCAGATTATGTCACCACCTTTACTTTGGACCTCGTGAGATAGACACCTTGTTTAGACCTGAGAGTGAGATTAATGTTGTCAGTGCTGTTACAGAGCACATGTTGTAATTAAGTGACAACCACAATGGATAACTGCTGAAGACGCTGCCAAAATGTATAAATCTGCAGTTCCTCTTATAGCTACTAGATGCATGTTTTCAATAAACACCGACTTTAACTTTAGTTTCCCTCCAGAAGTGCAAAATTTCGTCAAGATTTTCAACTCATTACTGAATGTGTGTCTTTGTGGGTTTGAAACATATTATTCCATAGAGAATATATTAAAGACAAATTCCAGTATTTTCCAGCCTCTTATTTCCATAATTGTTGCTGTTCTGAAGTTTCAATTACCACCTACATCGAGGAGTCAGAGAAAAGGGCAAGCAACACAAGATCCGTAACCCAGCGGATTAGCTTTAATGGCTACCTGCCCTGGCATCGTCTTTTGGCCAGCCTCCTCTGAAAGCCTTTATTTGCCCTGTATGGGTTGTCACTGCTGTTTCTTACCATATGGAGAGCTAACTGCTTCATCCAGCTGGCGTCTCCTCGTCGATCAGAGGAAGGGAAACAGTCTCCAGGATGGCAGTGTTGATCAGAGCCGCAAATGAGCTTTTTGTCGTAACACAGCTGGGATCACTCTCATCTGCAGACACATACATTTTCCAGGTCTGTCATCCAACTCTTTGCAACAAAGTTTTTCACCTCCAACAGCTTTGGAGAGCATTGGCCACAGGAATACCACCAGTGTCTTGAGTTACAGTATGAGTTGTCTCCTAGGGTGGTCTTCAGGCTGCCTCTGACTCAGTTCTTCATCTTCCATATGAATTAACTTCTTGTATGTGCACTCTGACAGGTTGTTCATTTGTAAGATGACTTATATTCATATTTAGAATAGTCTACTAGATAACTGGCCATTGACCTTGTTTATGGGTTGTGACTACAAGCTTAGAAATTTTAAGTTGTTTCCTAACGCTAAGGTATGTTTGGAAAGCTTTAAAGCTAAAAGAGGTTTTCTGTGTCTCGAGAACGGACATTGCAAATGCAGCTAGCTTGACCCAAACCCAGGTTCAAAAATGTTGTAGTTGTTAATAAGAAATCCTTTTTTGAGGGAAGCATGTCAAAGTAAAGCATCTAAGCCCACGTCTCAATGTAAGGAGTCACTTCTGCTTTTAAAGACAGATAGACAAAGTTATTTTTCCAATATGGGAAATTCAGGGTATCCAGTAGCTCACACGTTACATTAAAGGAAGATAAGGAAACTAATTTACAAAAGTGCAATAAACATGCATATTGTGCTGGTTGAAGAAATAAGGGGTCAATATATAATTGCGGCGCTTTTTGTATCATAGTTGACATTTTTTTCTGTTTTCAGGCCAGTTATTTATAAAGATATCGTAGTAAACCTGTTGACATGCCATAAATCCACACTTGACTCACACACTACTTTATATTAAATAACTCAGAAAGCCTTGGAGTCTTGCCAGTCTCTTCTTCAAGAGGAAATGACATCATGTGGAGCAGGTCATGTGATCCGGAATTGACGCACTTCCTGAAGAGGTGTTTTTGTAATGGGGAACTTAATGGACAGTGATTTCTGGGACACAGACGCAATTTGTTACTTTCCATCTAAAATTTGATAAAATGGCAAAAAAGAAATGTCATGATTATCTTAACTTAATAGAAAGAACACAACTAAAACAACTTTTGAATGAGCTTGTTTTATTATTGTTTAGCTAATTAGAATGTGGGTGTTATTAAATTCAGATGGTTATTTAGTTGACATTTTAGTGATATCCAGTGATTTTTTTGATTAATAAGTGATTGTTTCCATAATAAACAATTATAGAATTTGTAAAGACATGATCATAATGAACTTAGAAACATTATTTTTTTTACTTTTAATAAAAATGTATGCAAGATATATCTTATGGACTCCAAAAGTCTCTCAATCATGTATTGACCCAAGGTATCAAAATTGCTGATATTTAAAATAAAGGTGCAAAATTGTTTCGTGCAGCGTAAAATTAGACCTAATAATTAGCATATACATGCATATACTACAACACAAAAATGCAGGCTGAATTTTGTGAAGGCAGGTCTACATGTTTACAAAACCCCTCATAAACCAAAGGATTCCCACAGAAGTCTATTTATTGTCTGGCCATAATAATAAGACTGCTGCTCATATACATCAGACAGGGAGAAAGGAAAAAAATGTGACCTGAAGTTTTCCACCAATTACACCACCATAGCCCTGCATACCGTCTGTCTATGAACTGAGGAGCTAACAGAAGACTTTTTCCTTCAACAGGAGCAGGCCCGGATGCTGCAGATGGGCATCACTGGACCTGAGGGTCATGTGCTGAGCAGGCCAGAAGAGGTACAACACCCAACATCGATCGCATTAAACATTAGCTGTGTCAGTTTGTGTAATATGCTGTAAATGTGCAACCATTTTTCTCTGGTCTCTCTCAAAAAGAAGATTTAAATCCCAAGACATCCCGACTCTCACATTGTCTGCCATGATGATGTTTTAACACACCTTTTCCTCGTTACACACATGTGGTTTGAGACACATTAGAGGCACCGAGTGAAAACTATCTGGTTCCCCCAGTTGTTGCTGCTAATGTTTCTTTAACAAACAGCCAAATCAAAGCCATGCTTTTAAGTCGGCAGCTCGTCTGCCTGTAGCTTTGTCTGGGATTTTCCATTCTGTGGTGCAGCGGACTGATGTTCTCCCACCGGTATCATAATGTCATGCAGTTTTATGAATCCAAAACTTAGTAACATAATTTGATTGAGGCGAGACCAACTTGGATTAATGGTTTTATCTGGGTCTGGTGTCCGGTTTGGTTCTGATTTATTGGTTATTGGACCCAGGCTAAGCTTGTGGACAAGAAAACAATAAGTGCAAAGTAGACAAAGCATATGTAAGGGACAGTTGTCACATCTGGAGATATGCTCTGTTTTCTCCAGTTTTACCATTTTTTGTTGGAAATCACTTTTAGTTTTTCTTAGCAGACTTTCACAAAAAAGTGACATTTCAAAAATTTAAAAATCACAATAAAATCACTTTGCTTTTTAACTGCCCTAATTCAGTGTAACTGAACAAATTTCCAACCTCCCTCGTTTAAAATATATAAATTATACGCTTTTTACTTGTCGTTTGGGATCAAAAATATGCTATTTAAATAACATGGCTCCAAAAATACAAACAGTAATTTGCTGCGGCTGAGATATTTAAAGTTTATTTGACAAGGTCCTAATGGGAATAACATTTCCAAGTCAACCACAATGTCCTGTTCCTTCTGTAGTTGGAGGCGGAGGCGGTGTTTCGTGCCATCACCATCGCAAGCCAAACCAACTGTCCTCTGTACGTGACCCGGGTCATGAGCAAGAGTGCTGCTGACATCATCTCACAGGCCCGGAAAAAAGGTAAAGAGCAGCGTTTTGACAAGAAATAGAAAAGGTTTGAAATAAAGACAAGGTGCATAATATTTATAAGATCCGTTTTACTGTGTATTTACATGAAAATCGTCTAAGACAATGGATTAAAAGAGGTGCATTTTATCTCCAAAAGCAGAGTTTAGTTTGGATACTTCTTATTGCTTGAAATTTGTGTCATTTTTGAGTTTAGTCTCTGGACATTGACCACTTATTTATAAAGAGAATGCATGCCTTTAGTATGCTGTGTACTAGAATACAGTCAAATAAATCCTATCTTTGCATAATCTGCAAAAAATCCCTTATACACGTGTTGCTTACTTGAATTAGAAAATGCTGCTGATTCCCTCTTATAATGTCATTTATTGTACTTACATTATGCCAGCTAAGATACGCTCCATCTCCTTGCGACCCTCTATGTGGGTAAAGTGAAATGAAAGGATGGAAATTTTTCGAAAAGTTGGCTTCAAAATTAGGAAAAAAAGCCCAGATCTGAACATCCACATTCTTGCTCTGCTGTCTGCTCAGAATACTCCTTTGGTATTTCACCTTTTACCTTTCTGTCAAATGTTTCATTCTTGGATATGCATGTCAGCATCACTGCAGTTATATACCCTTATAAGAGGATGTGAATCTCTTTCCATCTGTCGCTACAGATGTACACAGACCTTGGCTCTGCTTGACATCATGAAAAAATGTGCTATTCTCAGAGTAATCTTCAGCTTTGTCATACAGGTCTTTACTGTGGTCCAGCTGTCACACAAAAGTGTTTATTCACAGGAAAGAGCAGATGTGAAGCGAAGGTCTGCCTGACTGTGATGGACTGTAAAATATACAATATTTTGAGAATAGAAGGGGAAAAAATTGAAGAGAGCTGAGAAAACAGTGTGTGTTTGGATGTCTTTGGTGAAAGCCCATGTGGGCTTTTAACAGGCAGAGAGGTGACCTCAGACGGCCTTCTCCATTCATTCACGAACAGCCATTAGGGGACTTTATGGGCCCAACACTCTTGTTTGGACCCATTCCCAAGCTGTTGCATGTGAGAGCAAAGTGCTACGAGGAAACAGAGGACACGTTACTGACTTGGGATCAAACCCTGCATCATCATACATGGAAGAACAAGCTCTAGCCAAAGTGAAACTTGTCTGTTGCTGGCACGGTTCCTCTCCTGTAGACACTCAAATGAATTACAGAAGCTTTTAGAGAGATTAAACTGCTGACAAATTAAACAGGCTTAATTAATTGATGTGCCTTGTGATTTTGAAAATGCCAAGAATCACTAAAATATATCTAATGCTCACGCTTACATTAGACGCTTCAACACTGTTGTGTCTTTCTTAGGAAATGTTGTGTTTGGGGAGCCAATCACAGCCAGCCTGGGGACTGATGGGACGCATTACTGGAGCAAGAACTGGGCCAAAGCAGCTTCTTTTGTAACATCACCTCCTCTTAGCCCGGATCCCACCACTCCAGACTATCTGAACACGCTGCTGTCCAGGTAGAAGTCACATCATCTTCCTCTGGTTAGGCTGGTTGTCCTTTGGTATTTTACTAAGATGTGATGCAGCATATTGAAGTATTTCACATAATGCTGTATGATCTAGTTTCAGACTAAAACAATATTCTTTTGAAACATAGTATACATCAGAAGCATTGAGTTTTTTCAAAGGAAAACTGAACTTTGTAGAACAAATGTCATATTGCTCAAGAAAAACAACAGCAGCACATTAGAGTAGTGCATTCACTCAAGTACTGCTCTTGTTGTTTCCATTAGTTTCTCCATGTTTTGCTACTTTCTCCTACTCCAAAACATTTATTCAACATATTTTAGAGAGGCAGATTTATTACAATAGATAATGTCAGAGGCTTTTAAAATCCAACACAGAGTTACAGTTACAGATTGTGATTTTTAATCTTTGTGTCCTTTCAAGGTTGATTTGTGTCTCTTTTGGTACTTTTGTGTGTCTTTGAGGTTGTTTTGCATCTCTTTGAGGTTGTTTTGCGTCTCTTTGAGATTGTTTTGCATTTCTTTTCAGGTTGTTTTGCATTTCTTTTCAGGTTGTTTTGCATCTCACTGAGATTGTTTTGCATTGTTGCATTGAGTGCAAACTTAACATAGCATGCAGTGGTCACTTGTCTCATACCAAACAACACACTCTTTGTTGGTAAACAAAATTTAAGCATTCCTTTTGCATGTGCATTAATTACATTTCTGCAAGTTTTACAGACACACATGAACAAAATGTAATCAAACATATGCTCCCACACATGTGGAAGTTCTGGTGTAAATGTATCTTGTATTAAATGCATTGTTTTTTACTTTGTCAGGCTTTCTATGTTCTTCTATTTCCTGGTTGCTTGCATACAAAAAATGTGCTTTAATTACTTATAAATGAAGGATGAAAATTCCCACCCTGCTGTTTAAAGCAGATTCACTCATGGAACTGAAGTTCTGAGTTCCCGAGTAGCTTGTTATGAATCAGCGGTTGTTACACAACTAGTGGGTTTAATCTGGTAAGTGAGTTGCAGCGTCACATGGAAACAGGAAACATTTGTAATGTTCTCTACTGGAAGAACAAACTCTGGCACGCGGCACAGTTTGGTTACTCTCAACCCTTCTTCTGTTTGGTTTTGCTTCTCCTGCTAAAGTCAACAAACACATTTCCTTTGTTTTTGCAGAACTTTTCTTCTGTACACAGACCTTTGCCATGCTGGTATAATTCCATCCTCTTTTCTTCTCCCAGTGGAGACCTGAGTGTGACTGGCAGCGCTCACTGTACCTTCAGCGTAGCCCAGAAGGCCATCGGCAAGGATGACTTCACTCAGATCCCCGAAGGTGTCAACGGGGTGGAGGAGAGGATGGCCCTCATCTGGGATAAAGCTGTGGTGAGGACTAGTTAGCTCATTTCTTTGTCCATTTTTAAACTTTGAAAAATGGAAAAACACAAATGAGTAATGAGAGAAGACACAGAGAGATTTATTTTTGACTTTTATTTTCATCTTGACTTACTTGCTCTCTACCCTTTCCCCTCAAGGAAAATCTTTTTTTATGGCTTTGCTTTGTTTTAAATCAGTCACCTGCAGTGTTTGTTCTGTACTCTACTCTCAGCTTTTTTGTGAGTTAAATCTGCATCTCTCTCATCTTTGCAGTCTATTATTTTAAAAAGAAACTTGTTTTGTCTTTCTTTTTTTCATTTTTTCAGCTTGTGCGGTCTCTCTCCAGCTTTATTTTGGTGTCTCTACACTGTCACTTTCTCTGTCATGCTTTAATCCTTCATATTTTTTTTTATCTCCACATCTGTCTTTTCCTTCAGACAGCACACTACCCTTCTTTCTCTCTTGGCCTTTCTCGTTATCACTGCATCAGTATAAGGCTAACATGCAGCCTTGCTGTGGAGTACAGTGAGGGCTATTAAAAAGTAGCTGGGCTTTGAAATTGAAAATTGAAATCAATGGGACAGTTACTTGGAATAAAAGCTCACGCCAAACTTTGGCCAACTGCTGGTAAGTTTTTAAATCTGGACAGTGCTGGACTAACTGGTTGCCTTCTGACTAGATCCGTGTTTCAACACACAAGCGTCACCCTGTACCTTAAATACGTCGTCCACAGCTGATGTCAGATCACTTTCAACTGACTGTTTTATCAGTTTGCTTTAAAAAAAACAACAGACCCCAAGACAACAAAATACTGAACTAAATGTAAGGAAGATGCATAATCTGACACTGTTTTTGCATTTAAAGGCACCCTATGGATTTTCTTGCAAACAAAAGCTATAGCTACATTTAATGTATCTTTAATGTCTTCCCTCCTGCCCTTTCAGAATTTTTTTGCAACCATAACACCACTATGCCTTTCCATTAGTATAATAGTGTTCTTCCATTAGTAGTATATTATCAACACGAATACTTGATGCACAAAACAGGGACCAACTCAGAAAAACTACACCATGCTACTATTAGAGGTCAAAAATGCTGCCTTTATCTGTTAAATGATTACATTACTCTGAACATAACCCAGCGAGAGATACATGTCCATCTATATCTAAAAGCTAAAGGATCAGGAGTTCATTGTGACTGAGGTACTGTTGTGATATTTCCTGTCATCAGTCAGCCATTTTTGGGATATACTCACGGAATGCTCACCTGTTTCTCCTTTTTTTGTCTCTCAGACTACAGGGAAGATGGATGAGAACATGTTTGTTGCCGTCACCAGCACTAATGCAGCTAAGATCCTGAACCTGTACCCTCGTAAGGGTCGGATCGCCGTGGGCTCCGATGCTGACCTGGTCATCTGGGACACGGACTCTATTCGCACCATCACTGCCAAGACACACAACTCGGTATGTACACAGGCCAACGTTTGTGTTTGTATTTGCTTCAGGTTTCAGCTAAATCAGGTCCTCAGCTCCTGGCTTTTTTCTTCCACGGTTTTTCTCTCTTCTTCTTCTCATTTTTGCTCTACTTTTATAAAGGAAATATGCACTGTTTAAGAACATTTAATCCTGTGAAACTGTAGAAACTCATATTTTCTCAGAACTTCTCAGTCGAGCTTACTTGGTCTACTTTATTGAATGTAACAGCTGGATTGTAAAACATTATCTGGGATGGGTTTTTTTTTCAAAGGCAAAACGGATGAAAAGAAAAACGATGAAGAAATGTTGGGTGAAGAAGGTGTGATTTTTGAAGCAGAATATGTGATATGAGATAAGTGTCTGCATCTGTGTGTGTGTGTGTGTGCGGGAGACAAAGAGAAAAAGGAAATAGAGAGGGAGAGAGAGAGAAAACACATATTTGAGCAGCTTCCAGAGAGCTCTCAGTTCCTCTGAACGGAAATGAAGTCTCTGTGGATGTTCGCTGCTAATTCGACTCACACTGCACTCACCACATGACCAGCTCTCAATGTAAAGCCGAGCCTCGCATAATCCAAAAACCCTCCGCAACGAGCAGGTAGTGATTTAGAAAAGTATGGATTAATCAGATACAGGGTTTCATCCAAACAGAAAACAGCATTCTGTCAGTGATGCAAACGCTTTCCAAAATGTCCCGTACAGTAAATCTATGTCCCTTTTAATCCCGAGGCATTTCCTTCCTCTGTATCACTTTCCCTTGTACGGATCGTCCAGAATACACTCGTGATTGGAAAAGCGGGTTTTGAAGAATGTCATTCATTGCGCAGGATTCTGTTACAGTAAATATTTCACATACTTTTATAAAACCCCAGAGTTTTGGAACATCTGTACATGCTGCTTGTTGGGGGGGAAAAAACACTCATTAAGTAGAAATCAGCTTCGGTCGCAATACATTTGATTTCATGGGAAACGTCTCGCTCAGCGTCTCTGTCTGAACTGGTAGTGCAGCGTGATATCCATTTACTTCTTCCTAGCCTCTTTTCTCTTGCTGTTTTCATATTTTTGCTTTTACCATTTTCGTGCGATGCGGTTGGATGGGGTTGAAGGAGCCAACAATGAATCACAGCTGGAGGACCACCTAATTTTCATAGATAAACATTTGGAACAATCTGTTGGCCTGCCTGGAGTTTAGCAGCTAAAGTAACTGACAAGGCTGCTAGTGCTGCCTTAGTGAAAATCAATCATTCCTGCTGTGATGTTGCTTTTATCGAGGTGGGTTTCAGTGTGTTACTTGTGATAATAAATGCACCGCTGCCGAGTCGAATGAATAATTTGGATCGTCTTGTTCTGCTGGGAAACCTTGAGTCCTTGCATTCATGTGGAGGACATTTTGACATTCACCACCTGCCTAAATGCTGTTTTAAACCAAGCACACCCCCTCATGGCAGCGGCGTGCCCCGAGCAGGACAATGAATATGACAGAGAGCCATTAACACACCTTCACCTACAGAACCTAAGGGATCTGCTGGTCCCACACATCCGCAGAGGTCCAGCTGCAACCTTTCAGAGCTATTTTGGCTGTATAAAGGGGGACCAGCATGATATTAGGCAGGTGGTTTTAATGTTGTGAAGTCTCGACCATTACTTGCATCCAAACAGCAGCTTGTGAACCCTTTTGCAGAAAGGCTTTATTAAACTGCCACTGCATTGCAAGTCAGTGATTTATTTAACCCTCCTGTTGTCCTCATTTACAGGCACCAAAAAATATTGTTTCCTTGTCTGAAAAAAATCCAAAAATTCAGAAAAAAAAAAAAATCCCCAAATTTCTGAAAATTTCCAAAACCTTCAGGAAGAAAAGTCCAATAATTCCTTAAAAGTTTCCCTTAAAAAATTTATTTTTTAAAAAATCCCCAAAATTTGGCAAGAAAATTCATGCAAATATTTTCAAAAAATGAGTAAAAATCTTCCCAAAAAATCCTAAAAAATATCTAAAGTACTTACAGAGATATCAGTAAAACTTTTAATATTTTCTTTAAGAATATTCACAAAATAATCAACCAAAATCCAGCGAAATTCACTGGATTTTGGTTGATTTTTATGTGAATGTTCTTAAAGACACATTTTTAACATTTCTGTTTTTCCACCAAAAAAATGTTCATAGATTTCCCAAAAATGTTGAAAATGTGGACATCAGAAGTTTCACTGTGAAAATATATGTTTTTTCCCACATTTTCAAACTTAAAAACGGATCAGTTTTGACCTGCAGGACGACACGAGGGTTAAATCACACTTAATGGCATTCTGAAGCAGAGCAATTTTTGTCTATCATCACGTGTTCAGAGTTAATTATTGAAGATGAAATTACATTAGAAGCACATGAAACTGTATCCCACTGCTGAAGTTCTTCGTCCTCATTCTTAAGGCCTAAGACAGCCGCCTCGCACACTCGTTCTATTCTTCGCTTTTTACAATCCCACTGTGCATACAGTCGACCTGCAGCCCGTGAGTAATGAGGTTTCTGCCATTACTAAGACATTAAAGGATCCTTTACAAGCCACTCAGCAGCAGAGGAAGGAAACTGAGGCTTTACCTGCCTTGGACAAATCCTCCTTTTACTGAAATGCATGAGTAGGGGAGGAAAGCGTTTATATTTTAGCAGTCAGAAAGCTGATTTCGGGAGTAATGAAGTGAAACTTGTAGGTTTGCTTAGTGGTGGTTGTTGTAAATTGTACTGTCTCCAGATGTAGGAACAGACAGGAAGAGGTGGACTAATAATATGCCTTCTCTAAATGTAGAGTACATCCACTGAGGATCCACGGGTTCTTACATAATGATGTCACCCTTTCATTTCCTGCTGCTTGTCCTTCCAGTTAAAATAACAGAGGACAAGAGCGCCGCAGCTCCCACTTCCAATAAATCTACCTTAACGGATGTGCTGATGCCTGAGCAAACAGGCTGTTTACCAGCATTACAGCGCTGAGGAGTTCTTTCCCCCGGTCTGTGTCGTGTCTTAGTTTGTTATCAGCAAACACACATCTGGTCTTGACCGCTTATTGCTGTTGTGAACATGAAAATACATGGATGCACATAGGGATATTTGGACACATAGACAAGAACTGGGCAGCAGCAACGCAGACACACACCCTCAGACACACTCGGCTTAGTCATGACATCATGTTTGGCACGCACCGGGTCTTAGTTATGTCCTGTTCTGGCCTGAATTTGGACGGCAGCAGAAAATGGGGCCGTGTGCAGAGGAAATAAGCAACAATGGAATGAGGGGAGGGGACCATCGCCGATCACAAACATGTCCAGAAGAAAAGTTGGCACAAGGGCAATTGGAGGAGGATGAATAGTGTACACAGTTAAAAGAAAAAGCAGGGGGATTACATAAATCAAGCAAGAATGGGCGAGGGAAAGAAAAGACACAGAAAAGAATGAGGGAATGAGATAGAGAGCCAGATGAAAGCAAAGATAGCGAGGAGCGCTGGGAAGGCATCAGGGGCAGCTGGATGATGGCAGCTGTTTGTACATGCCAAACAGACAAGTGTAAGAAACAAGCTGATGAGTGATAGAAACTGGGTGAAGGAGAGTTCGAGATTAGGAGAGATTAGAGGAGAGAGAGAGAGTTTAGGCCTCCATTTCTTGTCTACTTGCTCCATCCTTCAGCAGCTACCTCAGTTCCTCATCAGTTTCATACCTTATTTTATCAGTTCTTGAAGGGAAATTTCAGGAAGTTTTTAAATAAGAGTCCACATTGGAGCTTTTTATCATTAAAGCACACTGTTTATTTACTGTCAGTGGGCGTGTTTGTTAAAAAAAATTGCTCTGGCATTCTTTTGATGAAATTGTGGACCATTTTTTGAGCCCTGATCATCATTTTTATTTTAAATGAGTTCCATTTGGCTTCTATATTGTGTAATATTTAAACACTGTGTCTGTCTTTGTAATTGATATAATCGAAAATATGCATGGGTCTTCATACAAATGCTATTAGTGGTTACATTTTGTGTGTTTTTGCAGTTGTCACGTCATCAAAGACAGACCAGTTTTACTGCAAATCACAATGACAACAAAGATATTCTATTCTATTTTCCATGTTCAGACTGTAAATTTATTTTCAGACATGTAAATTTATATATTCTATGTATGTTTGGTTAGCAGTAGTGACTACTGATGCAAATTTTGTGACTTTTGCTACTTGTTGCTCACAGAAATCTCTAATTATTATGTGCATTTTTTGCTTCAGGCTGCTGAATACAATGTCTTTGAAGGCATGGAGCTGCGTGGAGCCCCACTAGTGGTGATCTGTCAGGGTAAGATTGTCCTGGAGGACGGGAACCTTCATGCCACCTCTGGAGTGGGACGCTTCATCCCCTGCTCTCCCTTCCCTGACTTTGCTTATAAGCGTGTTAAAGCCAGGAAGCAGGTAACTACGGGTTCTTACTTCTGTCCAGTTCATTGTTTACGATTTGGCAGCCATCATTTTGTTGTGGCACATTTTTGATCATTAGCCTTGATCAGTGCGTTTTTAAATGCTAAATTCAGCTGGAATGAGCATTTAAATCAAAGGCAATCCATGTAGAAACTTTTCTCAACAGACATTTTGTGAAGAATGTCACCATATTACTCGTTATGCTGCTGAATTGCAAACCATCTGCAGTAAAAGTGTTGCTGGAAGAGTTTAGAGTGACCTCATAGCACTGAATGTAATGCATAAATAAAAGCAAACATGAGGGGGGAAGGGCAGGGAAACTTTTCAGACCTCTCGCGCAACGTCAGCTGGGATAGACTCCAGCCCCCTGCGAGCCTCCACTGGATGAAGTGTGTATAGATGATGGAGAAAGTGTCTTTTGTGTTTTAATTACATCTAAACACTAAGGAATTCTGATAATGCACTCAAGAACGATTAGGAAAAATAGGAGATTGTGGGAGTTAAGGCCTTCTGGACTCTAAGTGAAGAGATATGAGTTTTGGATGAAGCAGAAGTTAGGATGATGGAGGGAAAAAGGATGGAGGCAGTGAAGTGGGACGTGGGGGAGATACAGCAAGTCTGACATCACCCATTAAGGTTCAGCCACAGGGCACTGGCTGCGTTTGTCCACTGTAAAGGCCTTACAGCGAGGGTGGTCGAGGCTTTGACATCAAACAGTGAATTTGGATTACTCGTTCACAGAGACCCACCACATCTAGCAAAAGCATTACCAATGCTGTTAAAGTTCCAAAATCAGTCACAAATTCACATTTTACAATATTCATGTAAAACTCTTGAATCCAAAAGGTGTTCATGAATGTTGCTTTCATTACTAGAAAAGTGTGAAAGTTACAAACTTAAGGCTTATCATTTATTCATATGTTAATAATCTATTCATAATCATCAGAATCTGGGGGTTTTAGAGGGAATTTACTAGAAAATGACTTGCTGGTTACTTGACAGCAACGTCCTGACTCCAAAACTCCAGAAAGGAAGTCTTTATGCTAAGCTAAACTAACCAGCTACAGCCTCATATTTAGCGCGAAAGTGAAAAAATGGAAAATGTTTGTCTTATGTATTTCCTGAATTGATATTGGAAATAATAGAAATATTCAAAGTAACAATAGCAGGACTTGTGAGAATATAACAAGGGAAATAACACGATGCAAACTGTGCTGTTCTATTCAATTAACAAATTAAATTGAACTCTAAAAGATTCCAAAATTCAAGGTAAATTAGAGGAAATTTGTGCTTCTAGTAATTTTTAAAGATCAAAACCCAGAGAGCTACTTCCAACATTAGGCAGCTTTAAAAACAAAATAAGACTCATAGCTTCTCTTAGCTATTAATAATTAATTTGATGTAGGAGAAATGATCTCATTTAACCATTTGATTGATAGCAGCTCATATTTAAGCGGACCCTGCCTCCTGCTCTCCTGCCATCTTTCTTACAGCCTCTGAAATCTCATTGCCCAACAATTTCTTTATTAGCAGCTGGCTGCTGATGAGAAAGTGGAGCTGTAGAAACAGTGCGCTGTTTATCTTGGTAGCAGTCGCTGTTATGCTTTCTTCTCTCACAGATGTCTCTTTTTAACTCTTGACGGAGCTTCCAAGATTCCACTGAGTCACGCCACTGACAGACATACAGACAATGGCTTGTTCACCAGCAGCAGAAAGTTTCTACTTGATTTGAAAGCATATAAATACTGCATTTTGTGCCTTTTTCTGCTCTGGAAGGGTTTGATTGTGTGTATATGTTTGTGTGTGTGTGTGTGTATGGATGTGTAAATGTGGAACTGGTTCTTGGCAGGAAAAAGGCCGTCTGAAAAATGCATTTATAATTCAGATACAAGCAGTTGCACAAACAACCGTGTAATACAAACCATATGAGAACTTGGTTGCATTAAAATATAATCATGTCTTACTGCTATAACTTGTCGTTTCTTAATCTACCTCTTCCTTTGCTTCTTTATTTCCTTTTTCACCATCTTCCTGTCTGTTCTTTTTGTTTGCCCCATAGCTGGCTGTCCTGAGGGCAGTGCCCAGGGGAATGTACGACGGCCCAGTGTCTGAATTTTCCATGTCCCGTGGTGGTACTCCTTCAGCTTCGGCACGTACCTCCCCCACTAAACAGCCTGTCAGAAACCTGCACCAGTCTGGATTTAGTCTAGCAGGTAACCCTGCACCATGCGGTGAGCTCAGCTTCTTACTAGAACAACCACCCCTCCATCGTCCAGTCCTTCCTTTCTGTTGGTCTGCATTATTTACACTGTGTATACAAAGGAGCATGTGGTTCATCGGTTGGTCCAAGTTCTTGTCCTCCTTTTTCTCCCAACTCGGCTCGTTCTCGCTGTTAAGTCAGTTGTGGGTTTTAGCATGTGTTTGCATTTCATAAATGACGCACTCACAGCCGTTGGCAAAAAACCCTCAATTCCGTAGTAACCTAATAATCGCTCATTATCTCGGTTCATACTTTGTGATGTGCGCAATATGGCATGCCTTCATCCACAGTCTATCATACTTACTCTTCAAGTGACAATTTGTGTGTTTCTGCATGTTATAAAGTTGACTGCCGTAGTTCTTTTGAGTTTTAATTAGTTTAATTTATGTACGCAGTCAGTTTAAGTTGACTTTTCTTTTTTCTCTTTAGTGTGGTGACTTCAAGTTAACATGACCTCGAATTAAAACCATACAAGCCAATACTCCTCCATGATGTAAGCTACAGATGGGTGACAAATTAAAGGAAAAAAAAAACAACATAAAGTGTTTTAGTAAGGTTTTAGGTCACCATGTGCTACCAGAATGGTTTCGATGTGACCTGACATTGATTGTCCAACTCTACTGGAGGGATGAGCACCATTTTTCTAGAAGATATTCCCTCATTTGGTGTTTCCATGATGGTGGTGAAGGGTTCTGTCTAAACACATCTGCCATAGGAGACCGTAACATACAATTCACATCATTTTCATACCCCTTAAAATCATTCAGTGACCCCTCCTGCACTATGGATGCTCAACCTGGAAGAGAACACTCCAATCAGGATAAAAAAGTTTCACTATAGGGTGAAGGTGAAGTTGGACCCAAATAAGAACAACAAATTGAACCTAATAGCACAGGATTTTCCTTTAATTTGTCATCCATGTATTCATACACATAAGAGTTTATAGTACTTTGAGAATTTCTCAATTATTCATGTTATACTAAGCAAATGGTGGATTTTATTTCAATATACACTCAGTTGCCTCCTAATGAGGCACATGTGTAAAATCTAATGTTATCCAATGTGGCTATAAGACTACATTTACAAAGATAGTAATGTGTTTTGTTTCCCCTTAAGTTTCCCCTTAACTTTTCACTTAACTTTTTCCTGTCAGCGAGATATCAAATCAGTAACATTTATTATAGTACCTGGCACTACTGTTGAACTTAATTGGATTACATCGGGAGGTCTTCCCAATGCTGAGCTCAGCCCACAAGTATATTATAAACACATTACAATATAAAGCCATCCAGCATAACACC
This sequence comes from Acanthochromis polyacanthus, assembly GCF_021347895.1. Classification (NCBI taxonomy): domain Eukaryota; kingdom Metazoa; phylum Chordata; class Actinopteri; family Pomacentridae; genus Acanthochromis; species Acanthochromis polyacanthus. The sequence continues at coordinate 5,742,275 of NC_067129.1, forward strand.
AACAAGCACAACCTCAGTAAAATAAAGTGCATTTGAATTAACACTTCTTAGAATGTTAAAAAAAGACCATTACAAGCTTCGTAAAGCTGCAGTATGTGGCTGAGTGGTTTTACTGGATCGTGTTAGATTATAGGCATTCCTTGTAAAATGATCAGGGTGTATATGGAAAATGTGTTTATGCTCTTTCAGTAGTTTTATATTACTAACTCAGTTAAATGATTCATTCTCTTCAGTGATTCATCCCTAAAAAATGCCATCTAATCGAGAGCCTCTGATATAGTGCTTCACACCTCTCAGATAAAACACTTCTGAGGGCTCTTTAGGACACTCTGACCTCTAACTACAGCCTCCTTCATACATTAATCCACAAAAGGAAATGAAGTTTTCCCCACAGTTGCACTTTTTTTTTTGTTAAATTTATGCCGGTTATGAGTTTTGGCTCGAGGCCTAAAACGGCCCCAGTCCAGGCATCTGGACATAGTCTGTTATGAAGAAGGCCTATCAGATGTGAGAGATCACAACAGTTTGACATCTGTTCCATCGTGCTGAGTGGCAGTCTGATTGTGCCCGTATGTCAGGTTAGCAGTGGATTAAATCAGATTCAGAGAACAAATGTGAGAAATTGTTTCTGTCAAGCTACCAAACAGTGACCGTTCATACACGTGGTAAACTCAAAGACCATAGTCAGTGTTTCCACTGGTTTACAGAGCAACCATTGCTAATTCTGTCCACCCTGACAGACTAAATGTGTCCATGTGTAACCTTAAAGCAGCAGGAGCAGCCCTGCGTAACCCGGCCAGCTGTATTCCCACAGTACTAGCAGTCTGTAAATATATACGCTGCTTTTAATAGGTGATAACTCATTTTGAAAGAAAAGGCTTTGGCTGTAACATGTAACCTGTCTGTACAAGTGAGTGCTGATGTGTGATACCTCAGTGATGAAAAAAACCAAAGTGACCTCCGCTGGAAAGAATTTCCAAATTTGAGTACATGAATTTAGAGGGGAGTAAAGGCTGCTCCTGGTTTCCCAGGCTGTATAAAAGCCCTACGGTCTATGTGCGTATTCCTGTGTGTGTGCATACTCTACGAATGAGTCCGTCTCTTATCTGTTCTCGTTTTTCCACGGCTGCCACCTGCTGAGTTGATTTACTTGTCTGGAAGGAGATGGGAAGGATTGTTTGCTTGTGTCATCGTCTGACATCATTTGACTTTCCATTTATAGACATAGTGATGATTTGTTGCAGCAGACGCCGCGCCTCATCCTTTAGAAACGCCATTCTTTATGTGTAACTCCGGTATTTTCTGTTAATCTTACAGGATCTGCTGAAATCTGCATTCCCGTGTCACCGCAGTGACACATACCATATGTCAGACATAATAATGTGTCTTGAAAAACCTCTAGTGCCTGGAAAGTAATAATGTTAGTGTATGACAATAATTTGTGTGCTATGAAGGCATAAAAGCTGTTCTGTGTGGCAGAAACAAATACCAGTGCTGGTTTCCAGAGGAGGGCACAGTATAGGCTGTGCATACTTAATCTGTCATGTGATGTCAGATTCTAATTTTCTATAACAAATGGCCTTATGTAGTCACAGCAAGAAACGCTATAAACACTATCTCCCCTTGTATAACCCTCTTCTTAATATAATACTTTATTTGTGCTGCAGCAATTTCTCCCACCGTGGTGTGTGTATGAATGTGCCAAGTGAAACTCATCTGATATGGTAGCAAGGTTTACATTTAACCGAGTAATTGATGCAAATGAATTGAGTTAAGTTCATTTAAATCAGTTTGTCCCCTCTGCCCTATGATAAATATTTACCCTGTGTGATGTATTCGCACAGTTTTGACAGAAATTTGAGTTTTAAGAGGTTGCATAATTCAAAATAGACACCTATCCACACAAACATATGCAGCACGCTTCGCTTCACCATGAACTAATTACCATAAACATGTGGATCTCATGTAGAATTGGAGGCTTTGTATGGAAATCCATCCCTTTTCTCTATTACTTATCACTGTGTCCCCCTGCAAACGCACGTAATTTATGGAAATCCGATTAGTTTGTGTTTAAAATCTTATTGTACCAACAAGAAACCTCTGTCTCTCTTTAATTCTCTCTTCCCTGGTTTTCAGTTTGCCCCCTTCACCACCAGCGCATGGTGCCATTTGGACCCTTTCCATGCAACTCTCTTTATCTTTCTCCCCCTTTCTCCCTTCATCCAGGCCCCCCCACCCCAGACGAAGTCCCCATCAGGCCTGCTGGACGGCGTATCGTAGTGCCCCCTGGTGGCCGTTCCAACATCACATCTCTCAGTTAAACGGCAGGAAGACGAAGGGGACGCATTCAGAAAAACGACAACAGCCAGAGTGCAGGATGGAGGGGGAGGGAAGGAGGGAGGGGAAATAGGGGAAGGGAGGGGAGGGAGGGAGGAGGAAGAGATGAGTTAAACCACGATTAGTTAAAATTAAAGAAAAAAATAAAATAAAAATAAGCAAAACACTGAATCCTCATGCCTTACCTGTCAGAATGCTACTATACTCAGATGAGAATAGCATCCCTTTTTCCTGGGGGAAATTGGACCATAGTCGAGTGGTTTGGAATTGCTACTAAAGGATACAATTTCTACCAAAGCACATTACACATGACCAGTCTTAGCCTCACTTTCTCTCTCAGCAGAATACACTACGCCTACAGGGGAAACACGCTCACTTGGTGCTTTGGCGATGAGAAAATACACTAGTACAACTTCATACCATCACAAGAAAATGAGAAGAAAAAAAAAACAACTCAAAGGAAAACGGATTCTGCTTTTCTCAGATTGATGCTATGGTTCTTTCATCCTGTTTGGCTTTCAATGTCACCCCCCCTTCCTTTTTCAGTAGCCTGCTTTCTCCATAGACAGCGAAACATAACACTAGATCCCACATTAGCCATGTATTATCATGCAGTACCATTGGTTTAGCTCTAGGTGGCATTGTATATATGGTAGATGTAATGTAGCTTTGTGAATGATGTTGTTGCAGCCTGTTTGGGTTCACTGGACCAAGTTAACGAAAGGTATTTATCGTATCTGAGAGCAGGAGTGCTGTCGGACGTGGAGCTGCATGGGCCGCATTAGCTTGGGTGACGTGATCCGTGGTCCTTCTGCCCTTCTGCTCTGAGGCGTCTGATAAATACCGTCCCCCATGGTATATTGTACTGATTATTGATGTTTAAAAAAAAGGAACACAGATACATCTGCTTAAAGATTTTGCGAAGACAAAAAGAATAGAAATAAATATTTGAAAGGATTTTACTATTCTTTATCCCCAAAGTTTTTATGTCGGCTTTTATTTCCTGCACTTTGTCATCGCTGTATTAAAAGAACATTGTGAGAAACTGTCCTTTTCATTCGCTCGTATCTTACTGGCTGCTCCTATAATCCTAAAATCATCTTCAGAAGGAGAATATCAGAGAAAGGAAAACCGTATGATCGCAATTAGAACTTGCGGCTCGACCGCAACTTGTAACGGAGAGCTTTGCAACTGGGGGCCGCTCCAAAAAAGAAAACAAAAATTGATCCAATGAAATTATTAAGTAACACAAACCTGCTTTCAGATAACAGCACTTCACCTCTGGCTTTTACTTTTTCCATTCCTGACCAGCTTTTAGGACAAGTGGACGACCATCATGCCCTTGTCATCCTAACATAGCCCTCTAACGCAATGCTCAACGCGTTCAACACCAGCCTGAGTGTAACTGAGCCCAGTTCAGCTCACCTGAATTCTCTGGATCAGATTGTGTTGGGGGGGTACTAGAGCTCTTTTTTACGTCTCTGCTGTTTCCTGATAAGGCAGAGGATTGTGGTGCATTAAGGGAAGCTTTTATTCTGTTGCAGCCCCATTGTGGGGGAGGGAGGGGAAGAGATGGTGTTTTTTTATTTGACAGACTGAGGCAGGCACACGTGGTGGTTTGTTGTATTTATGTTAGTTTGACAACCTTTGTTACTGTTTTTATGTTGTTTCTTTTGTTTTTTTGTTGTTTTTTTTTACTGTTGGATCAAAACCCAGAAATGGCCGGTCAAAAATAAGGTGTGGTGTGGAAGTATGATTTGTTTCCTGAATAAACATGAGTTGCAACTTACTGATGGACATCTTGTCTTTTATATTATTTCACATCAACATGTATGCATCAGATTAGACATAAACATGCAATAAATGCATATGAAAATAATATTTGTTACTGTAAGTGGAGAGGTTTTAATTGACTTGAATGTTACTTGTCTGGTAAAAATTAAATTATTCATGAGTACATATCAACAGTTTGAGCCTATATATGATATATACACATAAGGTTGTTCCGTCTGTTTGTTCAGACATTGTGAATATAAGTACAGACGTTCTGCTCCCAACCAGGGCCAACGTTGCAATATCAGGCTACTAATTTCCCTACATTAGCTAAAACTGAAAGAAACTTTTATTTCTGCATCATTTGCATCCTACAACAACATCTGAAAGGTTAAATATATCTGTAACAAGCTTTTGAAACAAAGAGCAAACCTTTCAACCATTTTGGCGTTCGACGTCTTCCAAAAAGCAATGTGTGGTCGTGTTCACATTTTAGATGCTTAGCGACTCAACCAAATAAGCAGCATTGGTTAACTTCAATCAGTGTTCAAATGATCCAATATGTCACCAAAAACACAAAGATGACAGAAAACACGATAAGTCTTTATTAATCACACTTTTAGAAAATTTACAGTGCTACAGCAGCAAAAAGATTGAGCAAACGTATAGGGAACATCAGTTCAAAATGAAAGTACCATAAATAGACATAAGTACTGATTCTTCAAATTGTGGATATTTGGATATTACATAGAAGAAGAGAAAACTAATAGATGTGAAAGAAAAACCCACATTGCACTTATAAATGGTATCGTATAGATTCTTCCATTAGTAAAAATGCTGATGTTATTCTTTTGTTAATCATATTGACCCCTTATTTATCAGGTGTGACTATGCACAAAACTGTATACAGTCTGTTCAAAATATCTTTACTTGCAGCAGCTGCAATAGTAAGATGCTGCTTTCACACTGATGCTTCAGCATTATTGAACTAATGATGCTGTATACAATAATAAACCAGTCAGAGGAACAACTTATTTGAATACTTTAACTATATTTAGCCTCTTATATCTACGTATCTTCATTAGCAGCAGTACTTTTACATTGATAACTTTCTCCCAATTAAGATACCCCAGTAAGCAGCTGATTGGTTAAGATTCAGGAAGGATGTCAGGACAAGCCAATCAGAGGCAGAGTAGGGTGAGTCATGTGACCACAGACGCACAGCCAGTGACACAGCACGTTCACCACTACGACAGACGTCCGTCTCTCTCCCGCAGTGTTTAATTTCAGCTGTCAGTGAGAAAAAACGAAAAAAACAACAGAAACACGGAAAGATTTACCTTCGACACACACCTAAGATATAAATGACGGAGGACAGGTAACGAGAAGTACAGAAAGAGAGAAATACTTAAGCCGAACCTCCTGCGGACTGAAAAGACGTCTACTTCTTTAAATTAAAGTTAGCCAGATACAGGAAGAGAGACAGAAAAAATGAGATAAACAACAATATAGCAAATACTAATAACTATAGAGTCCTACATTTTTTCCAAAAGCTGAAAGTCTAAATACACAATGTTACCTGCATGTCCCAGAGAAAGCTGTTGCTATTCAGAAGGTTGGTGTTTTGGCATTTAGCTCATTATATCCACCTCTAGTCATTGTGAAGCAGTTGACATTTACCACAGGCTCCTAATCGTCTATTAAACCCTGTCTATTAAAGTGTTTAACAGTAGGTTTGCATAAACTCAAGAATATTTAGGTGTTTTTTTTGTTATTATTTCAGAGAGGAATGGACTGTGAGATGAAAGTACGAAGTCATGCACACAACAGGACAGTTTGGGGGAAAGTGAAAAGGTGAGTCATATTTCTTCTCTCTCAGCGCTTCTTTCTCCATCACAACTTTGGTCATGATTTCCTCAGTAGTGCATTACATATATGACACTTTATGTTAATTTGGCATGTTGGTGTGAAGGAAATAAACAGTGAAAATTGCAGAATTAAGTATTTTGTGTGGATAAAATGTGCTGAAATTTGTCCAACCAGTTCCATTAAATGATTTAATGCGGGTTTGCACTCTCAAACTAACTTTGGTAGATCCACCAAAGACTGCAAAGTCCTGCATAGATTGCAAAATGCTGAGTAAATACCTCACTGTAATCATGTCAGAAGGCAGAGATGGTGATCATAAAGTGCCGACTATGTATGGACAAACAGATAAGTCAGCAATCTCAGTCTAAACACGAGTGTGTGGTGGCTGCACCTTAATGTTGTGGGCTGCAAAGTGAGGAAGTGTGCACATTACAGTAGTTGTTTTTATCCCCCCCTTTTCCTTTCATAAATAAGATCTTAAATCTTTGTGAGTATAACTGCGACAGCAAATATTTTCTACATTTATTTGATATATCGAGCTTTACTGCTTATCAGTGGTGATGTCAGGCAGATCAGGGGAGCATTTATCAACTGAAAATCTCTCCCCCAGATCAGCCAATAATGTAGAAAAGCGCTGCCTCAGCTCGGTCTGCTGTGGAGGAACGAAAGCTCTTTACCTTCAAGATGACCTAGAGGAGTCGTCGTCTCAGATTTGTAAAGTGCAGATGTGTGTGTGTTAGAAAGAGGGAGTAGGAAAACATACAGTGCATATCAGGTGCTGAGGGTGCATTACAAGTGAAGGCAATGAAGTCTGTATTGGAAAAGCACAGAAGAAGAGAGTATTTAACCCTTTACTGACTTAGACCTGGTTCATGTCATGTTGTTTCTTGCCCCCTTTGATGGTGTTATAATTTTGCATTTCAATCATAAGTATTCATACAGAGACTTTACAATCCTTAGTCTTTAGTTGTAGTACTAATCAATCAACACTAGAGGGCAGCGGTATATTTAAGTTAGAAGAAAGCCAACTGCATGTCCAAGTTTCACCAATTTTGTGGTAAACCATGGTAACTCAGAAATCAAGTGAAATAAAACACAAGGCGTAGTCAGGTTGTTTCAGAAAAAGAAAGTTATTATTTAAGGCACACCTTAATAGTTTGCAACGTCATCACATTTGATTACAATAAACACACAGTGACAACTGAAGGACAACAAAACCTTAAGAGGGTGAGATTCACAGGTGTTAAACAAGTGTGTTCCCATACTAACTTTTTGTTGGAAAAACTGTTCTGCCTGGTTCAAATACTATTTGTGAGTGATTTTCTTTTTAACTTTTACCGTAACAGAGGTTTACCATTCAGTAATTTGATGCCATTAACCCAGCCTCTAATTCATGCAAACAAGTTAACAATCACCATTAACAAATATTATTTACTCCAGGTATTCCTAGCATTAGTCCATCCATTTAACTACCCCACTATGTCTTACAACTTATACAGGAAACCACCTTTGGATCTGTAAAATTACATCAACGACAACAACGGCAACAACAACACAAAGGTAAGTCAAAACGTTGTACCAATGTTCATTAGAAAAGTGCCAACAGTAGTGAATTTAGAGTGAAATATGCCTTAAATGTTACTACGAGAGATCGTAGGCTTGAAAGGATTGAGTCATATTGCAGCTAGATAAGATCAAGGTCAATAGAAATCACACTTTACTGAGTGACGATGGAACAAAAAGCTCAGGTTTCTACTACATACAGTTAAGGGAAGCAGCTGTGTGCCGTATCTGTGGTGTAAGGCATCCCTCTGTGAGCTTCAGAGGCAGGTGTGGTTTCTTGGATGCGGTTTTGAACAAGTTTATAGCAAATCTCATCGTGCGAATGAGGGTTTTTGTCTTGTATTTGTTTGTCTGGTGCAGAATTTCAGTTTCCTAAACACCATCTGCACAAAATGCTGTTGCAGAGACCGATTGCAAATTGTATTCTTCTGCTATGGGAGCAATTAATAGCAAATACGACTTCACAGACTTATCTGGTGGCACAAATGTAATTGGTTTTATCCAGCACAAAAGAGGAAGGACATAAAAAAAAATCGGACAAAAACAAACTTCAGTGCGGACACTAACAGAAGAATTAATCTTATCTAGGAGTCGGCTTAATCCGCGTCTATAAAACCATCTCTAAGGGAACAAGTATCCACTCACAGCTTTAGATTTTTTTTTGTCTCTCTGTGCATAAATGCTACACTTTATGAAGAAGCATGTGCAAAGCAAGGTTCAGTGCAGAACATATAACATCTACCATCTACCTTTTCTATGTTTTCGTAGCTAGAAACCTCTATTTGAAAACCCAGTTGATCATTTGCAGATCGAGGCAAACATTAGTCCAAAATGTCAGTTTTTTTTTCATCAGAATGCCCACACACTTGGTGTAACTAAACAGCTCCTTATAAACCTGCAAGGTCACGAATGGACCTTGAAGCTTAAGCTTGAAAGCCGATGTTTGGTAGCTGCATTTAAACCCTAGTTGTGTCTCGGCTTAAGAAAACTTGCTGCAGGTTTTGCCTACATCTGCTACTGATGAAACTGGGACATCACACCAAATACTGCAAATCTACCGTCTTTATTAGCTTAACTAACAAAGCTAAGCATCACTACAACCATGGATCTGCCGCTATGATAAAATGAGCCGTTCATGCTCAAGCCTGCGGTATGGCTCTATAAATTCTACCTTGGAGGAATCCATTGTTGCTGTTTTAAAAACAAAGGCCTTGTTTTTGTGGTATTAAGCTCTCCGTTTGAATGTTTTGTACTCTTAGTGTCGTGCTCATTTCCAGATCACATGGAACAAAGCCGTCCACTCAAGCGTTCTTCAATATATGTTGCCAGCCAAAGTCCTCGTGATTGCCAATTTTTGCTAAGTCACTTTCCATGTTGCACTGCTGAACCGTGTTACGTTTAAATAACCGTAATTAACCAGAGTGTCCTGCCCTTACAGCAGCAGCAGCAGTAGCAGCAGTAGTGTGTAGCTTTTAACCATGGCTGACCAGCTGAACAGGTGTGGCATTGTCTTCGTTTTGGCAGGGAAATGATTTCCTTTTCACTTCAGCAGGCTGCCCAGAGTCGAGGCTGAGCAGACATTAGAGCACCAGAGTGATGTAAGGAGGCATGACATGAGTGACGCTCTGCTGAGAGCCATTCTTCGTCGTGACAGGGAAGCAAAAAAGCATAGCTCTGGCATGGCTGCTGCTCCAGGAGTCCATTTTTTTACCCCTGCAGCGCTGGAGTTCTTGATATTGTGGGTTTTTTGTGAGTAAACGGTGATGCACAAGTGCATACAGTGCTGCATTGGTGTTTGTATAGATGTAGTGGTGCCTGTGCTGGTGAGACAGCAGGTGTGTGAGTGTAAATTGCTGATAAATAAGCTGTGATGGAGGATTAAGTGGGGATGTTGGGTAATGAGAGCTATCCTGATAAGTAGGCAGCTGGCTCAACATTGTTGTTCTGTCCATCTTCTATGGCCTTGTTCTTCTCAGTTGTGGACAGCTCAGAGGACTCAGAGTCCACCACAGCTATTCTTGACCTGTTGAGTAAATAGCATTTCTTATTAACAGCTAAATAAGAAACAAAATCACATTAAAATTCAACAAATTTTTCAAATTGTATACATTTTTGTCATGTTTATTCATTGTCATTCCCCTTCTGTGTGTAGCCTCTGGCCATAAGATGTAATTTAAATTCCACTAACATTTTATGATTTTACCAATCCTATTATGGCCTAATTTAGCAGCTCATTTTGCTAACATTTTCTAATTTATTTGAAGTGCAGCTTCAATTAGGCAAATATAACAGCTAATGTTACCAATATTTTATGATCTATCTTAAATTCTGCCCAGTGATGGTGAAAATGAGCTATAATTTTAGATTATTTTTTTTCAGTTTACCTTAATATCGGTCCTGTCAGAACCACAGATAGGAGTGTTATTAGCATTTTATCATTATACCTTGACCTTTGACCTGTTGTGACGTTTTTCCTGCTTGTATATTGTTAAGCTATACTTCATAGTGACAAATAGAACTTCATGTGTGTCAACTCTACCTTAAGTCCCACTAAATGAAAAATTAATTTAAAAAATGTTTCTTTCTAAAACTGATGAAACAAATGCTATTGTACATTATTGAAATTTAATAACTTGTTTGTTTTCAATTTGTTTTGTACCAATTTATTCGTTTGGCTCTCCGTCTTTTGTTCCTCTGTTATTCCAAAGACAGTCTGTTCTTTGCATGTTGATCACCTCTTTTCACTGTGAATAATTTCATCTCGTATTAACCCTGTGAACCCCAGAACCTGCCAAACGGTTTGAAAGGCTTGCTATCTTTTTAAAAATCACCAGAATTACACTATTTACGAATGCCAGAAACTGTAGAAACAGGAAGAATTGTCAGATTTTCAACTTTCTGTCAATCGTTGAACCATTCCTTCTGGAAAATAGACCAAACCTATGATTTAAATCCTGATATTTCACTTTACTGTGGGCAGTCTAAGACACACCTGTGCACTAATCATGGTGTCTAATCAGCATCTTGATATGGCACACCTGTGAGGTGGGATGGATTATCTCAGCAAAGGAGAAGTGCTCACTGTCACAAGTTTAGACAGATTTGTCAACAATATTTGAGAGAAATGGTGATATTGTCTATGTGGAAAAAGTTTTAGATCTTTGAGTTCATCTCATAAAAAATGGGAGCAAAAACAAAAGTGTTGCGTTTATATTTTTGTTGAGTGTAGTTACCGTGTTTTTCCACTATTGGTCATACCTGTGGGCACTTGGGAAAATGTTGGACATATTGAATCTTGTTTTTACCCTCAGTATTTGTAAAAGATTAAAATAAAAAAAAATACATATATTAAGCATGTTGGTCAGCCATGCTAAGTAATTTTAAATGTATATAGCCCCAGGCAAGCTGATCTATATGAAACAAATAATCTTACTCATGTCTTTCAGTGGAAGGACATCCCATGTCCAGCTATTTTCCTCACCCTAATTTTCCACAGACTTGAATATGCATCTGGTAAGCCGTTTTGTTTGACTTCGACAGATTACAACAGACACTCATCTTACTAAACATCTTCTTTAATGTTATAATTCTGTGCTGTTATTGTCTTGGCTCCTCCTAAACATTGCACCTGTTTTAACATTTACTCATGAAAATTGATTCAAATTAATGGTGAATTAATCCTTCACTTGTCTTTAATTTATGCAGGTGTCTGTTTACTTCTAGAAACCTCTAATTCTCATACATATATAGCCAACATGGGGTGGACACTCTCTCTGCCTGTCGCCATCTTTCTGCCTTAATGACACACCCACATGCAGCGTATGGGCCAGCTCTTCTGCCTCAGATAGGTACTTTGCTGTCCTTTCACACCATCCTACATGGTGACAGCAGCCAGCACGGAAAACAGTATTTTTTTTCTTTAAAACTATGCGTGGTTGCGGTCTACAAACTGCATAATATTTTATCAACTGCATATCCGATCCACCAAACTGAGTATTCATTAAAGATTGCAAGAGAGCATTAATTATTTAAATTCGACCTATTTTGAAAACGAATCATTACCTTTTAAAATGTACAAGTGTAGGATGGGTAATAGAGTTTACTTACTTTTCTCTGTTGAAGACAATGAAGTCTCTCTGGACGTTATCCAAACGCTGCTGCAACTGGCCATTCTGAGGGAGAAACAAACACAAAGCAATACTCAACAATCATTGATTATTTTACTCAGTTTCTGAACTAATTACATTAAATACACAGAAAATTGTTTTGGGTCAATATATAATTGCCGAACTTTTTGTAACATAGTTGACAGGTGTCATAGTTGACATTCTTGCCGTTTTCAGGCTTAAAATCAACATGGCCGCCTGTAACCAAACACCACATGGCATTTTTACAGAGAGATTCTTCCACAATATTACATATACAATTGAGTTTAATACTTTATATTAAATGACTCAGAAAGCCTTGGAGTCTTGCCAGTCTTTTCTTCAGGAGGAAATGACATCATATAGAGCAGGTCATGTGATCTGGAATTAACACACTTCTTTGAGAGGTGTTTTTGTAACGGGTAACTTAGTTGAAAGTGATTTCTCGGACACAGATACAATTAGTTATTTTTCTTATAAAACTTGATATATTACCAAAAAAGAAATATCTGTCATGATTACCTCAACCTAATAAAAAGAACACAATCAAAACATTTTTTGAATGAGCTCATTTTAATGTTGTTTCGCTAATTAGGAGGTCGGTTATTTAGTTGACATTTTAGTGACGTTGAGTCATTTTTTATTAAGAAGTGATTTTTTTCATAATGAATAATTATGTAATTTTTAAAGACATGATCATAATGAACATAAAAAACATGATTTTTTTTTTTACTTTAAATAAAAATGTATGTAAGATATATCCCATGGACTTCAAAAGTCCCTCAATAATACATTGACACTTTTTAATCGGTTACAGACTACTCCGGCTTTGTAGTACCTGCTGGCATTCAGGACCTCATATACAGTATAGTGTAAAATATTCACTGCATAAACTACACTCCTCCTGTTACTTTCTTCTCCTTTATTAAGATGCTGGTTGGAGGAATTGACCTAACTTTAGAGGACACTTGTGTTCTGATGTCTCCACCTGCTTTCTACATATCTGGCCCACTTAATCATGTGTCATGCCAGGCTGTCCTCACACTGCTGTAGTGCCAATACAACTAGACAGGTGCTTTCTCACTCTCCGGAGGAGGCAATGAGGAGGCCGATTATAGAGATACATCATTATTTTGACACTATGTATGTGTGTGTGTGACAAAGGCAAACTAGCAGAAACGAAATATCACAAAAGAACGGAGAAAAAATGCTCGTCTCGCAACCTAAATGTAACTCCTTAAACAATATTAACCCTTAACAAATGCTTTAACTCAACACCGGCCCCTTGGGAACTTTGTAGGATTTCCTAAGCATCTTAATTATCAGGGCATCTAAGGGCAAGCAGCACTCATCCTCAATGAAAGGATCAAACATGAGGTCCCACGGGCACAAACGAACATGTGCAGCTTCCCCTCAAAGCTCAGTCAAATTGGCCCTCAAAACTCCGAAACGGCTGACTTCCTGCCCAGAGCTGTCAGTCACACGGCCCAGCAGAGAGGTTCTGTACAGGTGCTGCCACAGCAGGAGAGCAGCCACTGGCATCCAAAAGCCATCAACTAATTTAGGGCAGGAAGACAGAGAGCAGAGTGGAGAAGAGACGCTCGAGGAAAGGAAGCAGAAGGAGGTGCGAGTGGATTCTTGTCATGATTTTGCAAGCAAGAATGAAAGGAAATATGAAGCAGGTTGACGATGAGCGTCCATCACGATTGCTAGTGAGTCGCTGGTGGTGACGGGAGACTGTCACTGCAGGATCACAAAAGGAAACGGCGCATTGACATGAGCACAGACAGAAGTACATAACATACAGATGGAGACTGTGAGAACAGCTTCTTTTTGAGTGATGCCGACAACAGAAAGAAAGAAACAAAGAGGCAAACACAGACGGAGGAGGAATACGATGCTGCACATCATTTGTCAAACATGAGTTATGGAAGTGATCCATAAAAGACATGACAGACAACATATTGTCCTTCTGATGCTGTCATATTGATGTATCACGTGTTGGATCCAAACACAGAACCCGACAATACAAACACCAGCTTTGTGAAACTTTACCCTCATACTAGATATAGCACTATACCGGACAAAACATTTTTTTTCTTGTCATTCTTTTTAATTTAGTCTCAAATAAGCACCATTTTTTGTTATTTGCTGCAGTGGTATTAGTCATTAGTTGCAGTTTGAGGTTGAACATAAGCTGCAGAGCTAAAAAAGCAATAGAGCTTCTCTTTGTTGCAGTCAGTGGACAAGGGAAGCCCTTCACATACATAAAACAAACCAAAATCTATCATTACCTTGGTCTCAGTGTCGCCACATGCCCTCTATGTTATCTATATTTAATGGCTCAGGTGTGTTTATTATCTTCATGAGAAGGCTGAGAACATAATGTTTGAAAGACAACGGCTACATTAACTTGTATTGTCTAGTTTGATTCCTGGTCAGAACACAAACCTGGTGCCCTTTCAGCTGAAATATTCACTCTGCATGTCTCTTATTTATTATTCTTCATTATATTTGAATAAAATACAAAAGACAAACACTCTTGCACCCTGATTGCTTTCATTATGGCTCATCCAGATTTCCACTACACCACGAATGCCTTACTAAAACGCCTATTCAAACAATTCATTCAACTCTTGTTTGCATTGCACCCAGAATCCAAAAAGTTTTTACATCTCCTTGCCTACTCTGTCTGCATTATGAACAGTCAAATTTAGATTGCTCATTCTTTCCTTTAGGACTGTTGAAGTAATTAGATGTACAGATGGACTGTGACAGAGAAAGACGGTTGGAAAACTGACCCTCCGGCCTTGCAGAGAGCCCAGGAACAATGTTTTCTCCGCAGACAATTCACAACTTGTGTCTCTCTCCGTCTCTTCCTCACTCTCCCTTCCTCACTGTCTTTATTTGATGCTTTTAAAAAGACAGTTCAGAAGCTAATTGCTCCAAATGCTAGATTAAACTTTCCATTTAATGAGGCAAACCAACGGGGAGTGCTCTGCTGGACGAGAGCCCAACAGGGACATTTCTCAAGGTCCACAGTGTTTCCGTCTGGAGCTGAGGCCGACTTGTGTTGTGGCTGGTAAAGTGTGTAGTGTATATATATTACCAAATACATGCATGGCACACTAAACATGTGCCATGGATTTCAGACGAGCACTGAAGATACACATGAAATAGAGGTGAAGAGTAAAAAATGGATGCTCAGACTGTAATTTGAGCAGTGCAGGCGTATTTTATGTCAGCATTTTCAGCTAAACCATCCACTATTGAGTATAAAAATCTATGCAGAACAAGGTGTACTGTTTAAGCTACATCTGTTTTACTCCTTCTGATGACAGTCCGGCATTTAGACCTAAACGGAAGACGAGCTCTGACTCTGCACTTTTAATCAGTGGCACACATGGTGTTGTATCCCCAGACACACATTCAGCTCCCTCTCTCATCCAATGGCCCATCAATTTACCTGACTCTAATACTAATGAAGTGATTTTTCATTACTTCTATGCAGCCTCTGCTTGCTTAGCAGTAAGGATGCATTCATTTTCATAAAACCATTTTTTCCACTTAAAAACAAGACAAGATTTCATTCTCACGTTTACCTTATTGTTCTTTTTCACCACTGAAGCAACAAAAACCAACATAGACTTTATATTTATTTAGGTCTAGCAGCCACAAAGTAACAACCTGCCACACATGTAAAACAGCATAGCAACAACACAGCGTGCCATGTCTCGATAACAACTTAACTGGGGTAAGAACTTTGTATTTTGTCTCCTGCTCTGTCAGTTTTTATTTATTTATTTATTCTTTATTTTACCAGGTAAGATCAGTTGAGAACAATTTCTCATTTACAATGATGACCTGGCCGTTTGAATGGAACCCTTAGTACACTAATTATTTTCAGACAGGTTTCCAGTCTGTCTCACCAACGCATTAAATAACAAACCTGAATGACACCTCTGATTAGGAGAGACATGCCTGTGCGTCTCAGTGTGTGTGTGATGGGAGCGTGCCAATTTATTTTGTTCTCACGGCACGAGCCCAATTTTCTGCTGTCTATTATCAGTGATTTAATTGAGCTAATTCCATGCTACGTTATGAGCGTAGCAGTGACGGGGAGGGAGAGGCAGGCAGACAAAGCGGCAGCAGCAGCAGCAAGAAAAATGGACGAGGAAGGGGACATTTGCTGAAAGAGAAGAGGAAGGGGAGCGAGAGCAACATGTAACCAGTGTAGCGGAGGGAGTCTGAGGACCAAGGAGGAGAGCGAAGGTTGGAAAGAAGAAGAGGAATATGCAAAAAGAATAGCGAGCGAGCCTCAGGGTAATGAGTAAGAAGCAGGCTGGGACAGGCATTAGGGCAGCTTTCTTCATTCAATATTGATCTGCTATGCTTCAGCAAAGCCGTACAGACATCTCCCTCTCTCTCCTCTCCTAACATCAAGCACTCGCTTTCTGTCTTTCTTTGTCTCTCTCTTACATGCATCCATCACAAGTGGCCCCACAGGCATTAGGTAAATGGATAGGGTAAAGCGTTGCATAAACACACCGATATTTATAGACAGTAAAGTGAGTGTTCAGACAGATGCACAGAGCAGCACACACTGCAAAATATGATGCCAGAAAGAGTGTTTGGCCGCATGTTGCCCAAGGTCCCAACAAGGACAGATTCACGCAAGGCTTATCGCAGAATATAGTATTTTAGAACGAGACGGGGAAGACTGAAAGAGAGATTTAACTTTGGATTCTATCACTGCTCCAAAAACTCCCACACAGAAAGCAGGTACAAAACTGTTTCTGTCAATACAAGGTACTCGTAGTCATTTGTTGTTTAAAAATAAATTTAAAGTAGCTGCCGCCTTCCATTTCATATTGCCTAAATTATACTACAGTGACTCAAGAGTCTGTTTACATGACTCAGAGGTAGTTCTCCCTTTTTCTGTTGCTTCATCTGTCTCCTTAAACATAACAAATGTTTCCCCGGAAGCCCACTATCATTATTTCATTAGAATAGGTGCCTTTCTCTTTGTCTGAACGGGCCAAGGGATGACAAATGTTGTCTATAGCTGCATGGTGAGATATTACTGATATACACACACAGACAAGTCTCCACAAGCAGCTGTCAGCTTTCATAAAACATGGTGCACTTTGGGCCAGCTCTGACTTCTTATTGCAAGCTGGCAAAGTAAGTGCACTACAGTCTAGACCACACAAATTGCTTCACTTCTATTAGAAAAGAGTTCCATAAAGTGTTGTAATGTGCCAAAGGGTAGGAGAAGAGCCAGACTTAGTGACTCTGGAATGGCGCAGGTTGTATGTGTGTGTCAGTGGATAGCAACCAAACATAAAAACACATTACTGTACTGTTTGTACGTACTGTATTTGATTCTAGTTTGAGTGTTTGCTGTCTTGATAGCTCTGAGGTTTTAAGTCGATGGAAAAATCGAAAGAGTCAAATCTGGACACGAGCCTAGAATTCTCTGCAGTGTTTCTCCATTCAGTTGACTCCTGTTCTGTAAATACATTTCTTCTGATAAAAAAAAGGCCAGATTACCTGTTTTAAAGCAGGAAATTGATTTAAAACTGCCTTCAGCTGAAGACTAACTGTCATAGTACTATATCTCCAATGCAGTGACATTTAGTTGACAGTGTCTAAACTCCACTTATCCCAACTGAAAGCATCTTTGCACATTATTTTTCACTTCAGAGATCCCGCAATAAATATTAACAAAATCTAACCTCAAAAGATGGTTCTCAAAATACTGGTTTTGTATGTTTTTCCAAAAGAATCCCTTGCATAAGGACGTTAAATTGCCATTTCTTATCCCAAAGGCAGGATTTTATTCAAGATTTGCAATGCCATAGGTTTTAAATGCAAGTAAACACACATGACCTAGCCTTAAAAACAAAGAAATCTGCACCAACCAGCTCCAACTGCTGCAGAAGATGAAAAACAAAATCCCTGCTCTCACTCTCACTGTGTGTACCAGTGTGTGATGTGCATGTGCCTCCCACGTCTCACTCGGCCGGGCGTTCAAATTAACCTTTCGGCGCTTTACCGTCTGTTTTGTACAAACACTCAGAGGACAACAGCTGATTTATGTAGAAAGACCGGAAATAATAAGACGTCAAGGTGACTGCATTCTCTGCCTTCCCCTGCACACATGGCAGTCAAAGCCGGCGATTTATTTCGGCGAAGGTGAGAAAGAACAGAGCTCTGAAATATGTCCTTGACCTCCTTAACAGCGCTCCTGGCACATTTAAAAGACAAACTAAGGAGCAACTTATCACCTGTAACTGAGCCAAGTGGAACCAACGGTCAGCTTTCTTTAATGAATAATGATGAGCGCTGAGCAGGAGAGACACTTAAGAAGGCTGGTTTAGTGGGTCCTCAGTGGATCATACATGCTCCCCTGAGGACATGCTAAATTAACCTAAAATCAAATGTAATTTATGCTTAAACACACTATTTCTGATATTCTACTGAAGTTCTATATTGAATAAATTCACAAAATTCTAAACATCAAACCAATGGTAAATTTTTCAGTTTTTTGTGATTTTTGTTTCTGTTTTCAAGTGGGAGGTGTGTCATTTTTGCACCAAATCCTTCTCATTCGTTTTGTGTAATTTGTAATCAGTGTGGTTTTAGTTTTTAATTTAAAAGCCTTACCTGTGGGGACCCGTCCGATCCTTGGTCCTTGGTCTTCCTAGCAAGCCTTTTCTTCTTCTTGTGAAGCGGTTTGGACTCCAGGATCATTTCCTCCAGCTCAAATGTGGGGTCACAGTTTAGCCTTCGCCTCTGTAGAGACACAAATATGTACAGACACACATTTAATCAAAGGTTTTGGTTGTGTAATGGTGGCATGTGCAAAATAGCCCTGTTACTGTATCAGATTATACTATTAATACATGATTATTGTAACCAAAAGACAATATGATAACAAGAGTATGCACTGAATTAAGAAAAATTGTGCAAAAATGATCTTTGTTTGTGCGTTTGTCTTCTTTTTGCCAGTAAAACACACTAACAATACTAGTGCAGGAAATTGGACAAGACGTTTCTACCAGTAACAGTATTGTATGTTGTTCCTATATTGAAAACTCAACCAATAGTTCCTGTCACTGGATTAATGACTATATTACCACTGGTGCCTTTTAAAATTTTACATCATATATTGAAAACACCACTATACTGTGCCACCTCTAATGCAAAACAAATACTGTTTTTGTGTTGGAAATAATACTTTCAGGTTAAAATGTGAGGAAACAGTGCAATTTTCCATTACATAGGTTATTAGTGCACTGATTTAAGTTGAAGCAGAACACCTATAGTGCCTTAGGATATGATCAAATGTGACATAATACTGAGAGATGCATTGCAAACAAAACACTCTGAAAGCTAGAATAGAAGGAATAAAAACATAAGGACTGAGTTTTCTACCAAATGTTGAAACATCAATAATCTGTAAGGGACTAAAGACAGAGGATAAGCCTATATTTATACAGAGCAACGGTGTCAATTCCCCATCGATCCTGTACGCGTTTCCTCTCCTGTGCCAGGCTGACCACTGGGGATACCCGCTGCTCTGCAGTCCCTGTAGACTTCAAATTGGATGAAGTCGTCTATTTACATCCACTAGTCATTATTCTGCATTTATTCCGCTCTGGCAGTACGCAGTGACAGTCACTGTCAACTTACTGCTTCTCTGTAACATAACAGGAGAGTTTTCATGTTGCTTGATCAATGCGTTGTTGCACAATATTTCTCCTTAAATGTAATTAAGTTAAATTCAGTGTGGACTTTCAGTGCAGACTCTCCTCCAGAGCTTTTCCTTCTGTACAGTTAGCAGCTGTACCGGATACTTTAAATCAGTGCCGTCACTGTAAGAACCTGACACTACAGAGCCCAGCACAGCAGCCTGCCAGCCAAGCAGCTTGACTTCCTGCCTAATGATATTATTACACAGAGGCAGTATCTCCACCCAGCTCGTCTCAGTGACCTGTAGAGCTGCAGGTGGACACGCCGATGCTTTCTCTGCCTTCATCTGCATTTAAGAGGCGTGCACACGTGTGCTGCTGTGTGTTGTTCTAGATCTGTGCAGTCTGTCTGGATGTCCACACTTAGTGGGTGGCCCAGCGGGGCCCAGCAGGGGGCGATGTTTGCAGTCTGACGAGAAAAGATTAGATGAAGAGTGGGTAGTTCTGATTATTTCTTTCTTTACCCACATCTTTGCCTCCTAAGGGGAAACTCTGGTATGGAAATAAATATGGGAGAAAAGCATAAGGGAGGATTGGTTTCAGGGATGAAATCATGTTATCTTAAGTCTAACAAAGCTGCAAGGTAATTTGGATTATAGCATCTACAGATGGCTTATTCATACCAGGGTGTATGTACAGTTTTTTGGTGCTGGTAAAAATTTAAAGGACAATGTTGTATTTTTGCTATTTTAGAGGGTAGATTAGAGAATGTGTGGTTGATGAGCAACATGAAATAGCAGGATAATGTCAGGAAAACATTCTGTTCCATTCAAATGTGAACATTTTTCCTGGTACCAAACTGAGGCAGTTTATTTCTGATACTCACATTGGGAATAAAGCCTGGAGGAAGCTGTTTGCTGAGCACAGCGTCCCAGTTGACGTCTGACATGTAGTCCAGATCCTGCAGCTCTGCTAGACAGGAGATGCGCTTCTGGACATCTATGCACAGCAACTGAAGGAGACAACAGCATTAGAGTAAGAACAATTGTCCACGGGGGAGGCACGGCTGAAAACTTGTGGACAGAGTCCCACTGAGACTTGAGCACATGTTTGTCCTTAAGGATGTGTCTGAGAATGAGGATACAGGGGCAAAAAAAAGCTGGTTGGAGGTGGGAGATACCGAGAAAGGGACACGAGAGGATGGAAGGTGGGAGGCGGCGGTGAAAGAGTGACAGAAGGGAGGAGACTGGAGGAGAGGAAGAGAAAATGAGATACATATAGGAAGCAAATGGTGATGAGGAGAATTCAGCAGGGTGTAAAGCATGAAAGATGAAGGACAAATATATAGAGCGTGGAATTCTCCTCTTACATTCTCTCTTTCTTTACGTAGCTTCCTCTCTTTCTCACACACTCTCTCTCTTTTCTGTTCACTCCCTTATACACACACACACACACACACACATGCAACTGGAATGCCAATGAGCTTCGAGGAGTCTGAGCACGAAGCAATGCAACAGTTTGACTGCAGTGGATCGCTGCCAAGACAAAAGCCAAATGCTACAACAACAGTGAATTGCTTAGCTTTGCAAATGGCAAGAAGAATAGACCTTTGGCAGTTCATTACGGACACACTGTTTAGACTAATTACATTTAATACAAACACTAACAACAAAATTATTGTCATTAGGGAGATATTAATACGAGTGATTCATACATATCGAGGCATATTAGTCCTTATGTCTTCAGTGTTTGTTAGGGTTATGTCGACTTCGTACCCAGATAGACTGTGCAACAGTTCAACTTCGACTCACCAACAGCAGAAAATTTCACTTTTTGAATACTGATTTTACTCGATGATTAGAATTCTGAAGCTGCACTGCATGCACACAGCCAAAGTGATCCCCTAATTAAGATTCTGTAGCTACAAACGAAGTGCTGGTGTCAGGTATGAGTAATTGTCTTCCCACGGGAATGAAAGATTTCGAACACCGAGAGAAAAAGTGTCTCATAAAAAGAGGCATAAACGTGTAACTTTATCACCTATGTTTGTACATATACTGTGTCTTGGCTAATTAATCGGTTAATTAAACTGAATCAATTATTCACGTGCTGCTTTTTTCTTTCTTTTTTTATTTACCTTTCTGAGAAGCGACTTCATCTCCAAAGACCAGGCTGCTGGGTAACTGGGATGGACCTTGTGAAATGTTTGAAGGATCTCATTAGTCGGTGTAGTAGATCTCATCACATACGGCCTCTGAAATGAGGAGATAAGAGAAGATGAGATGTTATAGACAGCTTGTATTCATGTGCGGCTTGGAGCACTTTTTTTTTGATGAGTTATGTGTCCTAAAGTTTGTTCTTTACTTGGCCCTTTCTACTTCTTTCTACCTTCCTTGGACTCATTTCTTTGTTCTGATGGGAACAAATGACAGAGGAAACCGAGAATGAAGGAGTATCCTCTAAACAAAGCACAAAACTCTCTGCTTTTTAGTGTGAGACGGATTTCTGTGTGTCTTTGTCTCGGACATAGAGACTCATCTTGGAGAATCAGAGTGACACAGTTAAAGACAAAGCAGATCAGAGACGGACACAAATGGGTAAAAATCCTCCTTTTGACTAACATTTTGAATATTTCTGCTTTGTCACATGTGACAGAGATGCAAAACTAAGCAGAGAAAGCAGAAACTGAAAATTTGAAGCAAAAACTGGAGGGATGAGCAACCCAGGAGTCACCTGCAATATATCGGAGGCAGATGTTCACAAGTTCAATAAGACAGAAATTGGCCCATATATTGCACACATGCATCACAATGCATTTTCATTCTTTTGATATTTCACCATGCAGTCTCTGTGTTCCCTCTCTGCGGCTGGAGAAGGTTAATCTAATTTCTAAAAAATGGATGCTGGAGGATGAAAAGCTAAGTGACGGTGATAGATTTAGAGAGAAGCCTGGACCTGCAACTAGTGGTCAGACCCCGCAGGGAAGTACTGCATAGAGACGGGAGTTAAATGGTGGAATGAAAGTAAAGCTTGAATGTAGTGAAAGGCGGCGGGAGCTCAACAGAGAGATGTATAAGTTGGGAAGAGATTGAAAGATGTCTGGAGCTGAATTGCAAGTTTCAAGAACAACCCCGGAGCGGATTTATGCTTTATAGACAGTGGTGAAATGTGCCAGTCAGAGGAAAAATAGTGGGAAACCCCATAGGAGATGGGAAGATGGAGTGAAAATGAATCGTCTGGGAACAAGGTGAGGGTGGCGTGCAGAGAGAGAGAGAGGTGACGGAAAGTATAGGGGAGAGCCCGAGAAACTTCCAAAATAAAGTTTGTGGAAACGAAGAGAGTCTGTGTCTCTTTATGTAATTTCTTGGTGTGAATATGTGTTTAGTAATCCTCCACTGAATAAGGTAAGACATGCTTGAAAATCACACGACACAGCTTCGCAGGATGACGCGGATGTAGCGTTGAGGTCAAAAAAGGACAGAAAATGATGAAACGTATTTAAGAAGTGGTAGAAGAAGGTTACGTTGTGAAATATTACTCGATGGCAGACTTGAGATATTTCAGTGAGAAGGAAGACGCAACTCTAGGGTCAGAAAGAGGACAGAATGCATTTTCGAAAGTGTAATGGAAAGCGATGAGGCAAAATAACTGTGAACGGTTTTGTCGAGGAGGGAGAGAAAGGAGATTGAAATGTTAGAAAATGATTTCAGGAATATTTCTTGACAGCTCCAGATCGGTTTCGGGTGTTCGGGGTCCTTGTCGGTATCGATAGAGGTTACTGAAGTTTGTGTAATCATCAAGCTGAAATATGAGAGCAAATTCTGCAGCTGCATTCTGATTTGAGTCAACAACCAGCACGCCACGTTTCAGCTCCGAGACTCTGTCCGATAGAGTAAGAAGATTGAGCGAAAACATTATGTCCTGTGTTTATTTCCGTGACATCCGAATTTGAACTCCTCCAGATGGGACCAGGACAAAAGGAAATAAATAATAATTTAAAAAATCAATTCCAATTATATGGCTGTTGGAGTAACTCATCCTATTTTCTTTTTCTCCTGCAGCGATTCGTCTCACACCATGACTAAACAAACGTCTTTCCCAGTAATGTCAACTATAATTCAATTACAACTTCAGCCTCCTTTTGTTTCATGAAGGCTGAGGGGGCTTTCTGTATTTCCCACTTTCTAGCGCTCTCTCGTGGGTGTCATATGCATTATTGAATGCAGCTAAGACCGTCAGGCCACACTGAGGCGTGACGACGACGGTACTCGGTTACCTGTCCTCTTAGTAGCTCGTAGGCTGTAATCCCCAGCGACCACCAGTCGACAGAGAAGGAGTAGCCGGGATGGGACCCCTCGAAGGTCTGAAAAAGCTCTGGAGCTGATGGATAGAAAATATTATATAACGGCATTAATGCATGATGGAATCTTCATCATTCTAATGTTAGAAATGTGTGTTTTGATCCCCTTCTCTCGTCTCTAGGGATATGTTTGTCATTTCATTCTATCTAAAGCCCCTTTCAGGCATGAAATGTGTAGCATAGATGGTTTCATCTGCGACAATCAACCATAACATTAAAACCACTGAGAGCTGACTTGATAATCTTGCTGTAACCTAATGTTCTGCTGGAAATCCTTTGGTTTCATGTGGATGTTGATATGTACATTGTTCCAGACCAAGCATAACTTCCCAATACAATCTCTAAAATATTTCAAAGGACCTATTCCCACCACCTAATTAAAGACATCATTGTAATTTTACTGATTTAGAAGAAGATTGAAAGTTTCTAACATCATTTTTATGTCCTGGAGTGACATCAAAATGCTGGCAATTCTATGCACCTAACATTGCGTGGAATTTAAACTCAAATTTCTGTATTTGTTGATTTAAAATGAAATTTAATTTGTACCAGCTAAGTGATATTGGCTTAATGAATAGATTTTTCTTCACCTTGAGGTCAGGATTACTACTTTCTGAACATAAATGGACAGTCTCAGACTTGTCAGATTGCATTTTAGAGGACCTGTAGGCTGAATAAAAATGATACAAAGAGCATTTCAATGTGAGAAGCAAGTCTTTTCTGAATAAATTCTACAAAAGCAATAAATTTAGGGATATTTTTAATTGTGACCTGAACAGCATTGTACAGAGTTCAGGCTGCACCTGCTGGTACAGTTGATGAAATGTTGTGCTACCACACATGGCTAATGTTCATCAGATTCAGCAGTGAAATTTGGCCATCCTGCCTTCAATTTAGGAAACTAGGAGATTGATACAGTTTCATTTGACAAATCTGAGAAGCTAATTCCCCAAACTCAACTTGCTTTGTTGGTTAGAAGTTGTCTTGACTCAAAAAGACTGATGTAAATTATTGCATTATTGATTTTTTTTAAGCGTAACAACAGCACTCCTTTAATTCAGTGGCCTCCCTCAGCAAAAAAATAGTGCCCTGCCATTTCCCAAAATCTGCAAAAATGCTGATCCAGTCTCCAGACTCCCCAGATCCCAAACTTATCAAACATTCAAGGGGTGAAGGGAAACCGTTGAGGCTCCACCTCGCACCCCAAAGGACCCAAAGGATCTGCTGTCAGAGTCCCAAACACCACAGGATCCTCCCAGAGATCCTGTTGGTTCAGAGCTCTTTTAGTAGCACAAAAGGGATCTACACAATATTGAGTAAGTGGTTTTAATGTCGACACTCAGTGGTGCACCGGCTTTTTCTGTTTATTCCCTGAATGTTCCATAATTGCTTTATTCGGACCAAGCAGGGCCGTTGCAGAAAGTTTGCCAAAACATCGACGCCTTAATTAATGACCAGCGAAAGTGCAGGGGTGAATTTTCTCATTAGTTTTATCACTTGTAGGACGGGACATTCTGCAGCTTATTTTCTATGCAGCTGGCATGGAGGAAAATAGAAATAATAGCGAGGGAGATTATAAATGTTGGGCGGATTATGAAAAATGTTACTAGATCTGACACGGGCAGATCCCTATCGCATTTTTACTGTAAAGAAAAATGACTTCGGCTTATTCAGACATGAGACCGACGTGTAAAGTTGCCATTGATATCCCTGTGGGGACAAACTATATGTCTGAAAAAGGGTTGGTGAAGCAATGGAGCGGATAACCAGACGACACTGAGCTCATAACCGGTCAGTTTTCACGCTTAGCTGCTAAGCAATTGTGGTTTCAGGTAGTTATTCAGATCTAGTTTGGAGCTATAGCATCACATCAGCTGTGTAATGAATAAATTATTTTAAAAAAAGGAAAAAGCTATCAAACCACCTAAATTGGTTTGTTATGTTTCTTTTCCTCCCGTGAAAGTGAATCATCTATTCTAGGCAATAGGTAATAGGATTTCAAATGGTCAAGAAAATGTTTCCATGACTCATCTCTTCCCTCTTCCCTCTACGAAGCTTTATCTGTATCACAATCAGGCCTGAGAGAAGCCTACGGTATATTCAGAATCACGCATGGACATGCAAACCCGCCTCCTTCCCTTCAGGTTGGCTTTGGTTTCTTTCAGAGGAGGAAAAAGTGCAGTTTATCTAGTGAAGCCTCTGGGAGAGCGATTTTCCTTCTTTCTCCCAGAGTACCCATGAATTATCGATTATACCACTGAGTATTTGCCTGAAATGTAGTCACTCATGGATACACGATCATTCTCCATCATGAGCACACACTTTGACAGACACACACAAAACCCTTCTTAAGCACACACAAACACACACAAACACACACATGTTCTGCCTCGTCGTTCATATCCGCAAAATCCTGTTAGTTCCTATCTGATTTCTTAGGAGCAAAATCCACGTCAGAGTGATCGCTGCTGTAGTTATGACGAGGACCGCAGCTCTGCTGAAAGGAATCAGTGGTGCTTTTTAAGAGCAAAATCACTTTTTTAAAAATGTTTTTGGATTTTTGTGCACGAAAATGAAATATGCCTTTAGTATGTATTACATATTTTCATGTTTTTCTTGACACTAAACAAGATGTAAATGAAATACACACTTCTTGTTCAGAGTATTTAGTTATTCAGAAAAGTTTATTTATAACGGTTTTAAAAGGTATGACAGTCCTTGAACTAACCA
This sequence comes from Acanthochromis polyacanthus, assembly GCF_021347895.1. NCBI lineage: Eukaryota > Metazoa > Chordata > Actinopteri > Pomacentridae > Acanthochromis > Acanthochromis polyacanthus. Next base: position 5,768,749 of record NC_067129.1, read on the forward strand.
TGGGGTAACTGACCAAATCGAAGCTTTGTTTTGGGATATTTCAGCAAAACGTAATCATTTTGTATGTTTTATTTGAAAAAAATGCCAAATGAAACGAGATTTGGTTTAAACAAAAAAATTGAAAAAATGCGCTGTTCAGCCACAACTTAGCTGTGACCAGCAGTCCTGTGAAAAAAAATGTAAGGATTTTTCGGCTGAACTGGGCAGAATGTGAGCATAGGTGTCCTTTTACCGTTGGCGATGTCAATTTTTATGCTGCAATTTGTGCCTTTTCTGCATCAATTTGTGTTGGAATTGTCAGCCTTCACATAGAGAACAACAAAAAACTGAGGCACAATTTAAAATATAATAGAATGGAATGTAGTAAACCTTTCCGACAATATCCTATAGACTAACTTTTTTATTAAATGTTATTCTTGCTGCGTCGATACAAATACATTAATTCACTCGTGTCCTTATTTGTGTTTTTTTGTTTCTTCGTTAGATATGCATGTGGCACTTTCTCACATCAATGATAAATTAGTTAATAATTACATGTTTGCTTTATTTACTAGGATCCACTAGTTCTATGAGTTCATTATTAGGATTTTTCTGAGTAAAACAGAAGAAATATACATATAAAAAGAAGAAATCTGAGACTTTCTCCTACCAGAGATATTATTATTATTATCTATGAGTAGCCCTGTAACTTCTTTCTCTTTTTTTAACGAATAAAAGTCATCTGGTTCTTTCATGTTTTTATTGGAGAGACAAATGCACACGTGCTATGCCTATGGTTGTCCCAAGTGTTCGATTTGCCTTGTGAAGCATTGATCAAAATGTAATTTTCTTACCCATGTACGGTTTGGTCCCAGCGATGGATGTTGCCTTCAGGTCTTCTTTTACAATGGCTGCGATATTGAAGTCTGTTAGATGGACGTGGCCTGTAGAAGCGAGAGACGATGTTACCTCAGAGAGATACAGTTTTAAATGCACATTTACGATCACAGAGCTCATTTTACACCATTAATCAAAGCTGTGTTTTCGCTTGACGTTTTTTCTTTTGGAATTAAATCCAACCGAGAGCTCACACATAGCAGGTGTTCTGCTTATGTGAGCGTTAGATATGCAAAAACGTGGATCAAAGGAATTTTTATGTACAGCTCCATCAAATGAAAACTACCCGAGGCTTTTCTGATAGATGCTGTATGTTCCAATATCTTGTGAGAGGTGGCAGAGCAACCTCAGTGGTTTCCAAAGTCAAACCGTTGACCTGTGTCTCACTGTGCTGCAAGATGGCCCACAGTCTTTGCCATGCACACTGAGCACACACTAATGAGCTCAACGTATGTATGTGTGTGTGTGTGTGTGTGTGTGTGTGTGTGTGTGTGTGTGTGTGTGTGTGTGTGTGTGTGTGTGTGTGTGTGTGTGTGTCATACTGAGTGTGAGAGTTTTTTGCCGCAGAGTGATTGTTCGGATGAATGGGTGTCCCCAGTTACTCCCCAGACACATACAGTAAGGCCACACAAGAGACCACATTGGGCTTTAGAGATACAGGAACTGGCATGCGAGAAAAATAATTAAAATAGTCTCTCCTTGTCTTTTCTCCTCTGCTATGCTCCCTTCTCAGTTTTTTTTGTCATCACGCATTATCATTTTCTTACTGTGAACCTTCTTACTCCCCCTCCACTCTTTTCTTTCCCATTTGCCTTCGATAATTTTCTCTATCCGCTTCTTATTATTCCAGCTTAAATTTTCTTAAAGCTAGTGTCTTTTCTTTTGCTTTATGCTTTATGCTATTATTTCTTTACCCTTCTGTGTCCTTGGCGGTTTGAAAAATGCTTGCATACTGTATTCAAGACTGCGGTGACTGTACGAGGAGGGATATGGGTCTGGGGCTCCGTCGGTATGAAAGAGACCATTGTAAATGCAGCCTGATAACTGTGACAAAGGTGCAGCAGGACTAAAACGCCAGTTGACACTTACGTGACACCAAAACAGCAGAACTGCTTTCATTTTTTTTTCCCCATATTTCCCTGCTTCTGTCACACACTTATCTCCTTTTTTTGTCTTCATCTTTGCAGAAGACAGATTTAGGACAGGAGATAACAGCCAGTGGGAAGAAATAGACCAACATCATCAAAATGTTGAGCTACTGGGCCAAAAGTATCTAGAAAGCTAAAATCTTTGAGACATCTTTTGATATTTCAACCAAACTATCATTCTGAATTTAACACAGTTCCGCTGATGAAAGTTATCGTCTATTGCTTTGTCTTTGGTTTACTTGGGTTTAAGGAGGTTCAGAGTCTCTAGGTTTGCCTCAGTATTTTGCAGTTGTTAATCTTTTAAGTGTAGCATTAACCCTCTGAAGCACTAAATTCTCTGGGGGGTTTAAATGGCATGTTTTCTCTCAAACAACTGCCAAAATTACACCATTTTCCAGAGCCAGACATGAATTAAATCATTAAATTATCAACTTTCCGATGGTCCTTGAACCACTCATCGGTGACACGTTGTTCCAACGGGAAACCAAATGTGAGCTTAAAGTCGTGATGTTTCATCAAAATCACTTTATTCTACATGCCTTATTTAACAGAAATCACAAGGAAATGTAGTAAGAAAGGCTTTTCTTTAACCCGATTCTGTAAAAACAACAAACAAACAAATAAAAAATGCTATGCTGCTCTGTGCAATCATTAAGCTATTAGTTACTGTGCTGTAATCAACAGACATTTTTGAGACTTTTAAGTGTAACTGGGCTGAACTGCAGGCTGTGCTTTAACAGAACAGATAGATGACAAGAATGAAAACATTCTGAAATTGCCTGCAGATTTGCTGTTTCTTTAGTTTCGGTATTAACTGTGCACACTTGGAAAAATGTTGTACCTGTTGATGCCAAGTTTTTCCAAATCATTGTAAGATAAATAAAGAAAAGTGCCTTTTCCCCCATTTGTGATTCATGACATTGTCAGACCTGCCAACCTTGGCGAAATATTTTGAGTACCACTCGTGTCGCGCGGCTTTTTTGCAGATAATCTCGCACGCGCAAACACGCACGCGCGCACACACACACAGCTCGTGCTTTTGTCGATAGGAAAAAAAACTCTCGGTGCTTATTTCCCCGGTATGATATCGTATTTTCAACGTGAAAGTAACGTTATTAACAGTACATATTTGCCAAAAGACACACGTACACTCACGCGTGCGCACACACACACACACAGACACACACACACATACACACACACACACACACACACACGCACACACACCATTTTACTGTTTTAACCGCCAGCTGCTGCGGGTGGGGGCACGGGGAACGGGGAGAGGCAGAGGACAGGAGAGAACGGGCCAACAAGGGTTCGGCAGACTCGTTATTCTCCGCTACTCTATGATGATTGGTTGAAATTGCACCACTACACTGCTGCTTTGTGTTGTCAGGCATGAGTATTGCACGTCCACATTTCTAACAGCAGTCACAGATGTCTGCAGCTTTTTGAGTAGTTTAATGAGGCGGGGCGTACCAGCGTATTTTGATGTCAAATTGCGTACCTGCTACGCAAACTGCGTACAGGTTGGCAGGTCTGCATTGTAAGTTTGTCATAGTGCACAAAAGACATTTTTGAGTTCTTCTTACTTCTAGCCATGGTTGTGCTGTGCTAGCCCATGAAGATGCAGGACTCTAGGTTACTGTAATAAATGAGCCCACAGTGAGTAAAAATGAAAGCAAACTAGAAAAACATCATGAAACTGGTTGGGGTTCAGAGGGTTAACTATGCAGGTTCTACGCTGTTGGTTCTGCAGGGAAGCTGCGTAGTGTTGATTCATGGCCAGAGAGGAAAATAGAGCTCAATTACAACACCATTTACAAATTGCCATTATGAAAAATATATAGCACATTGCTAAATGTGCTGAAAAGGACTTCTAGTACTCATGAAATATTTGCTGGTTAGCGAATAGATGTAATAAAGCAGAGGTTCCTGACTGGTGGGGGTCTATTGAAAGAGAGCAGAGCAGAATCACATCGCTGGCAGAGTGCTTTTATTTTAAAGTACCATTTCTTGCTGTCCCTGTTTATGAGTGTTGGCCAGTGGAACAATGGTTCAGCTTGATTCCTCATGGCTTAGTTATCTAACGTGTTTTACTGGGATTACCTCCACAACTGTCGAGGTTTGATCCTTAGGTTATGTCACACGCCTGCATATCTCTTCTATTTATAATTTCTCTTTGCTTACCAGCACCTCTGAACACCCCTCCACCCCCACCTCCCTGATAACAACTGCATAAAACATACTGTACACACACAAATGACTTTACCAAAGGTCCCGTCATGAATCTCTGTGACCCATTTTGTGCGTCCACACTTCCATTTCTGAACACTTCTACGTGAACTTTATAGATGAGCTTTATGTAACGTGACGCAAACCGCACAGGGCTCATTCATAAAATAGAAGCCAAAGCAGTAGTCCAGCACTGTGAGAACTCCCCTGCTATATATCTCCATAGGCACCTACACAAAGATTTTTTCCCATATCAATGCATTTCGTCTAAACTTTTTGTCCCACTGGTGCATGTAGATGTTGATGCAGCAGGAGCAGGAATGCAAGGTCACCCAGCAACAACAAAAAAAAAAGAGAACAAGTTGAACCTGGCTCAACTTTTTGCCAGACAGCAGTACATCATCATCCAGCAACGGTGCGCACTGACCAATGAAATGCAATCTACTGAGTATCATTCCCTCAGCACTGCAGCCCCTTGCATTTTTTAAACTCCAAGGACTGTCTGAATACCAGCTGAAGCAGAAATTGGACTCAAGACACAAAACTTCAGTTTCCCAGAGATCTTCTTTATATTAAACCCTGCAGTGAAAACTCATCATCAAATTAGATATTTTTTCTTTTTCCCGGTGAACTGCAATGCTTCTCTTTCTCCCAGCATCTCACCTACTCCAGCATCGGTACTAATTTTCGGATTACATGCAATATGATATTGTAATTTATAATGTATGAAATATGAGTTTTTTTTATCCGTTATCGCGTACAAAGAGACAAGCTTTCCTCTTTCAGTACAGTTATCTTAGTAATGTAATAATCCTGTCTGGAAGGTTCTTCAAGTGTGCAAAAAAAACCCTGTAGACTGATGACGCTTTTTCTACTGTTCTGACACCTCTGTGCCTAAACACTACAGTGGAATCAGCTTTAGAGATCATATCACCCCAGTGACCAACAGGCACTTAAGCTGCCAAATCATAATGATGAAATAATGACCGTAAAACTTTAAGCATCCGTAATTATGCTAATGAAGCAATCAATTACTTTAATGAGCACATTACTTAACCCATATTTTCTACGGAATCACGCTTGCCTTTACTGAACATGTAACGGAAACTGAGGCTGTAAATCACACCAGTGTGGCTCATTAAAGTAAAAACATATTTTACACCAGTTTCAAGCACTGTGATCACTTTTCCTGGACATGTTTAGAGTACTGAAAGAACATTAGATTTGAAGGTCTATATTTCTCATACATCTCTAAAGAGTCGATTGTCCTGAAAACTGCCAGATTGATTTTTGTTCAGGAGTGAAGAAGATGTGGCTTCAGTTCCAATATTCTTTTAATAAACTGCTTTTGTGCCAGCTCACAGTTGACAATCCAGACAGCAGCCCTCTCGCAGCTCCTCTCTGCATCCTGGGGCTATGCCATTTAACAAAGTCACATTGCGTGTGCATGAGTAAATTGTTTTTCCCTATATGAAGCAACTCCCAGAGGAACACGGGATCACAGGTCAATTCCAGCTTGCCAAATTCACCTGGGCAGAAGCAAACGGCTCGCTCACCCCCCTCTGATACCTCATGTTGTTTTAGACTTCGGTGAAGTGGTAAACTGTGGATCTGTACAGGAAAAGCAGAGTGTGGGGTACATACAGAAACCACAGGTCTGTTATCCTTTGGAAAGCAAAGCTGAGGCTGACGAAGCTGCTATTCTTTCTCTCTCCCCTCCTTCAATCTCTCCATTTGTTCTTTTCACTTTATCTCTCTGCTTCCCATTTGTCTGTCTCTCTCTCTCCTTTTTGTCTATTTTCCTCCCTTTGACAAATCTTTCTTCCCCGGAAATGTTTGCTCATCACTTCACTCCCTCTTGTCTTATCCTTGTGGCTCTGCCTGTTTGCCTCGCTCTGTCGTCCTCCCAGCCCTCCGTCTCAGTTCTCCCCTCCTTTTCCGTCTCTGTCATTCTTTGTCTGCTTCCAGTTTGTAGCGACAGCAGGGCTGCCATCCCACGTATCCCCTCAGCTCCCCTGAGCAGCTGTCCGATGCCCTCTGAGATCTCAGAACGGTGTGTGTCTGTAGATGAGTGCAAGTATATGAACAGAAGTATGTGGACGCGTTTGATCTCGGACTGTTCAGACCACTTTGGTTCAAATAAAAGGAAATCTTGCTTGAGGATAGTTGGCTAGTTGGTTATTTGCAGATATAAATACAAGAGGTCCTCGACTTATGCCAGAGTTCTGTTCCTACGCATTGATGTCTTTCTTTCTTTCAAGTTTATTTGAAAAAGGACAGCGTGCAGTTACATTAAAAAGATGGCTGCACCAGATTTAGCATCATGCTAATTTCCATCTGTAGTCCTTATGTAATATAGTAATAATATGTAAGTTGATTTTTGCCCTAAGTCGGAACTCCGGCGAAAATGTAAACAAAGTCGTTACATGCATCACCACATCAATCAGTTCTTCAGGAAAGTCATGAATACTAATGACTTTCATGCATGTATGAGTCATTTCATAAGAAGATAACAGAATATTGTAACAGACTGATGTTGTTGTTGATGTTGAGGTTTCGATGTTTATTGTTCAGTTTGAGATTTAACTGATGTCAATGAACGTGTTTAGTTAGCTCACTAAGAGACAGCTGGGAGTGTCGGCTAATTGTGGAGCCAAGTTATAGGGTTTTTTGGAGTTATTTTGGCATTGGCTACGGCCCGCAGTAGCCTGTGTGAAGGTTCAATAAACGACCAGAGAATGAGATAAAGTCTCACTCATTCATCACAGACTGTCTACAGTCTACAGTCTGTTGCACCATTTTTACAACTTGGCTGATGTTCATCTGTGACCCTGTTCCGAGCATCTTATTATATTTAATTTCACTTCCATGGAGATGGCTTTCCTTTTCTTCGAAGCACTGCCATCAGAAGAGTCCGATTTACGCTTGGGACCTAGCCTAGCCGCGCTAGACAACCCACGGCAACAAATTTAATTCTCTGCCAGGGTGGGTCTCGTTACTCTCCATAAGGCTCGAGGTTGGATGCTCCTAAAACTGGCCGGACGAATCATCATGAAGTGTAGAGTCAGAAGGTGGGCGTAACGAAGTGACGACAGAGGCGCGGCGATTCTGACAGAAACAACCGGTGCACAATAAACAGTTATCTTTCGACTTTTGGCTTTGGCCACAGCCCTTAAAGATTTGAAACTAAAATTCAACTTGAAAGATAAACAAAGGATGGCACTGAAGTGTTTCGCTGAGAAGAAAGACGTATTTGGACTTATGCCGACGGGATATGGCAAATCCTTAATACACCAGTTGGCTCCGCTGGTTGGGAAGCTAATGGGACTTAGCCACAATCCGGCGCTCTCGGAACTACGTCAGCCTATTCGTTGCGCTGATTGGTTGTATACCTACCCAATTGCTGCAGAGTGATTTGAAAGACAACCTTTTAGCCCGCCTCACTCCCTGTCGAGCATTCCTAGACCCTTGTGTCTTAAAAGCTGGGTCTTGCGCGGCTAGGCTACTTGGGACCCATAATGAAGGACAAAAAGTGAGCGAATGTGGCACAATCCAAGGTGACATACAATCTGTGAATGTAAACAAAGCCATCTTACAGTGCCGCCAGACTATGTTTTCTAGTGGAACTAGATCCACGTAACCAGTTCCGACGTAATGACGAAATGCCATAAGTCGAGGACATCATAAACCAAGGACCCCTTGTACCACAATACTACGTACACATACAGATCATCAGCTTTTAAATAAAATCACTACTTTAATGTCCTTGTGCGACAGAACTCTGTCTGCCTGTGAATATAAATTTTAGAAAATGTCAGTTTTGCTCTTTCATTTGCAGACAAATAGCCCTTTTCATGATATATTCCAGTGCTACAGAGGTACAGGTGTTGCTGAGGTAGTGTACGGCATTGTCTTAATTCAATACAAATCTTTATTATATAACCTTGAAAAGTTAACTCGCAAATGATCCTTTAATAGGGTCTACTTCCTTTATACACAAAAACAATTAATTCAGGGTTTAATTCACAACAATACTAATCTGATATGATCCGTTATCTCCTGTGCTTACAACAACAGATTATCATGAATGTCAAGCAAATGCGTCATCGCACATAAGAACTTGTGCCATTTTGTTCTTACATAAGAACTTTGTTCCCACTAAAGTGAGCAGTGACACATTAATGCTCACCAAGTAACTACCAGGATCTTGTGCAAAAATAGAAAAATGACATTGTATAATCTGCATTTCAATGCAAGTTGCTTTGTTCTAAAGGTATAATGTTCCTGATATTGTGATGTCCACATACTTTTGGTTCTCCAGTGTAAACATGCACACTGTAGCACATCTCAGTCTGTTTGTGTTTGTGCAAGATTTCTCAAGGATGAATCACAACATGAAATACTTGAATATTCCTCTTGATTAACATATTGATGAAAGATTTTACAGTCTGTCTTTATGCCGCCTTGATTTACAATTTTTCCCCTCCCTCTGACATACTCTAACACACGCATACACACACACACACACACACACACACACACACACACACACACACACACACACACACACACACACACACACACACACACATGTTTGTACTTCTATCTTAGTGAGGACATCCATAGGCGTAATGCATTTCCTAGAGCCTTACCCTAACCTTAACCATCACAGCTGATTGCCTAAACTTAATCCTTACCCTAACCCTAACCAAGCTGACACTAAAACCTATGATGAGACTTAATCAATCATCCAGAGCAGGATTTTCCTTCACAGCAGAGAAGAGACATGATGAATATCACCTTGTGTTCGACACCTCTTTTGCATCACTTCATCTTATTTCATCTCTTAGTTAATAAAAACACACAATCTAAATGTCATACAATGTTTCATCCACCTCAGATTGACAGTTTGGACAAAAAAAATAGGAATTCCCTTGTGCACGCCTTCTCTCGATTGCATTTTTCCACAATAAATTATAGTATGAGGTATTTTTCTTCTCCATGCTGCAAGTTCTATCTAGGCAATGACTGTGAAACCTGTCTCTGAGTGTTGCAGCTACTTTGATCTGTGCAAAATTTATCCAGGAGGTTTGCTGTTTGGTGAAATCCTCAATCAGAAACAGTTGAGTCATGAATTTGGATTGAAAAGTCAAGTCGGGTCAAATCAAATGCCGCTGAGATAAGTCAGACAGTTATAAAAATCTCCATGGTACCAGAGCGGGTCTTGAATTCAACCCTCCACACTCCCATAGAGACTGAAATTATGATTAGAAAAGGGCTCTTACCATGCTCATCCAGCAGTATGTTGTCAGGCTTGATGTCTCTGGAAAAGGAAACATAGTACAGTGGAATTAGAGTGTGTTCTTATGTAGATGTGTTTGTGTGTAGCAAGAATACAAATTAGGATCAGACGGTATTTGCATGTAATTTCAGTGCATATATTAAAATTTCAGATATGCAGCTGTGGGATTTGCAAAATCTCACAAAAGGAGATTTCAGTTAGTCTGAAAAGTAAAATATGTAAAGAAGAAATGAAATATGAAAAGGCCAGTTGAAGATAATAATAATAATTATTATTATTTTACCTGAAACTACCTAGAATGTTTTGATAATTATCTTAATCCGATGCTGGGAAGCCTAGTGTAGTCTATGTGTGTGTATGAGTCTTTGTGCAGATATAATTGAGTTTTTGCATGAAAATGTCACACTAGTTTTCATATTACATTCTATAATGGGAAGTATTTTCATGAAGATGGTTCCTAATGACTTAAAACAGATCTGACCAACTATTTTTATGAGGCTTCATTCCATGTGGGTGTCAAATACCATCATATCTCCAAATTAAATCCAAATTAGACAAGGATCTAACATTTGACCCTCAATTATTGTGTCACATTAGACCAGTCAGAGGGCTCATTTGATATTTTCTGATGTGAGGTAGTAGTCTATGAGATCCTCCACTTTGGTTTGTTGCAACACTTTCTATAATCAGCAAACAAAGCTTCTCTGTTTATTGCACCTCCCACAATTCACCTGTAAATAAAACCGTGTAGGTGGTGACTCCTTAGTTCCTGCTGATGACGTTTGAGTTTCTGTAGGTGGCACTCTCCTCTCTGTCTATCCTGATCGGGAGGTTATTAATTACTTAGTTCCTCCTTCTAAAAAACACGCAGCCATATCTGCAAATGTGGGGGCTGCCTTGCTATTATTTTGAGTCATTTCCTTTCATCACCTGACAAAGCTTGACATGAAACACCCTAGATCGAAACTTTAAAATGGCAGAGTGTTGCACCAGTCTATGCCAGGTGTGTGATGAAAACAAACGGATGTCTAATACTTTTGCGGGAGAAGAGGGAACAGCGGGTTAAGTTGTGGGAGTCGCTCAGACACCTGAGAAGAGGAGCAGGTGTTGCCTGAGACTCTTCCCAAATTAACCGCCTCTGCCAGTTTCTCAGTTTCTGTCACACGTTTGTTTTCCAGCAGATGAAAGCTCCTTTGCACCTATTTTTTTCTTGAATGAATAAATCTAAGCAGCATCCAGAAGCACCACAGTTACACCACATTGTTTATCTGACACTGAGTCTGCTTTTGGAAGTTCAAGATTTTTAAATGTGTTATGAAGGAAATATATTAGATTGGAGATGATACACAGATAAAATGTGTTGAATACAGGCTCAGTTTTCCTGTTGCTGTCCATTTTTATGCTTTTATAGATATTTTTTCAATTCAGGTTGTTTTTTTTTTTAACCAGAAAAAAAGTTGCTTCATAAACATTTATCACATCAGCTGTTTTCTTTTTGCTAAGACAGTCAGGCATCAGTCAAGCTCAATATTTCTCCATTTCTGTCAGTATAGCCACAACCTTTTTACTAACTTGTTGTTCTTTTTCACACATTTCTTTGTGGACTCCTCCACTTGGTACTTTTGACCAAATACACACTGCGGATTCATAGAAAGCGCAGTAAAGAGAGAAAATTTTAACAGACTTCAGAGAAACACAAAAGCTCCAGCAACACATGACAATACCAAGGTCTTTGATGACAATCAGCCACTTCACTGCCCACTAGTGTTCCTCCTGGACATTTTTTTTTAATTCAAAGCACCATTATTCCCCCCCTTATTTTCACTGATCTTTATCTGCCCTTGCCACTGTCATTCCCTCTTTCTTTCATACCATGACACTGCCTGTGCCACTAGATCTTTCCCAGTATCATCTGTGTTTGCATTCTGCTTTGGGACTGCTGAAACACTGAAACACACCCTGATATTTACCATTTTCTCTGAGGACATAAAAAAGATTTTCTTCTTTTTTAAAATTAGACAGTGCATGTGTTGATGCACTTGTGTGGCTGCAGACTAAAACTAAAAGAGTGGAAGGGTACAGTGTGTTCTCAGCTCCTCTCTGTTCTCTCGTCTGTGGAACGTATCCCCACAGCTCGAAAACGCTTTGAACTGGAGAGACGATATTCAATATTCAGAGCCCTTCTCAAATGTTCCATTTGTGCTTGATGATCAAATGCACTCGTTTTGACATCAACAATACCAAATGAAGACATCTGAGAGGTGCCTATTGTGTGTACATTAACTGTGAAGGGGACATTACAATGATTTACTTGGTTTTACTTGTGTGTTATTTTTGATGTTTCCTGATTTGTAATCAGGCTGAAGTTGTTGGACACTTGGTTTGCTGAAATGAAATCTTAGAAAGTGCACATTTTCATGGAACAAAATGGCAAATAGCAGCAGCAACAGGAATCAGAATGAGATAGAGTTATGAAAGGTGTCAAATTATTACACAGAATTTAATTTCCAAGCAAATTTTGGTGACTCACAACAGTATGGAGAACTGCTGGAAGAAAAAACAAGCCGAACATGGTGCTACCAAATTGCTAGCTGGTCACGGCATGAAATGTCTTTCTACAACACGAGATGACCGTGCACTCATCCGTTTCTGTGTCAGGAATCTTTGTCAGACCTGCCTTAAAAATGAGTGGGCACTGTGGAGAAATGTCACTTGTTTGGCAAGGACAGTTGGAAACCAACTTCATGAAGCTGGTCTGAAGTCACACAGGGCAGGAAGAAACCCCTTCATCAAGTAAGGGCAGAGGAAAGTCTTACTACTCTTTGCTGGGGATCACAAAGATTGGACTGTTGATGGTTGGGCTAAGGTTCTCTTCAGGGATGAATCCAATTTTCAGTTGATGCCCACTTCAGCCAACTTACTGGTTAGGTGGAAACCTGGAGAAGCTACAAACCAGACTGTCTGCCCCTACAGTAAAACATGGGGTGGACAGGTGGCAATCTGGGCTTATTTCAGTTTGGGTGGAACAGGGCAAATGCAATCGTGTAAAGGGTGAATGAACCAAGTCATGTACAGGAAAACAGTCTTCTTCCATCAGCTGTCAAACTCCTTCCTGCCTCGAATGACTGGAATTTCTAACAAGACAATGTCCCTTGGCATATTTCAAGGTCAGTTAAAGCCTGGATGGAGAACCAGAACACTAGAACCATACCTTGGCCTGCTCAATCACCTGATCTAAATGAAATTGAAAACCTGTGGACCATCATCAAACGTAAAATGGAGAACCACAAGTCCAAAAAAAAAAAGCAAATTAGTGTGAATTTGTGCAACAGGAATGGGCTGCTATGACAGCAGAACAATGTCAGAAGCTGGTGGAGAGCATGCCAAGACGCATGGCTGCAGTCATCAGAAACAATGGTTATGAATCAGTACTAACTCCTGTGTGGATCATGTGACTGAAAAGGACAGAAAAGAAAACATGAAATGCCTAAAAGCTGTTTTTGGCAGAACAATGCCATAGCTATTGATGTAAAAAATTCAGTGATTTAGTTATGATAAAGAAAAGCATAGAAAATGTATAGATATCAGCTCTAAAATGAAACTCCTATGAGCTATTTTTGTTGTCATTATATTTGTTCAAACAAATGCACCTTTAGTTGTACCAGACATTAAAACGAACAAGAAATTGAAGACAACAAGAGTGGTCTAATAATAATCCTCAGTGTTAGTAAGAGTCTCCTCTAATTAAGTCTACTGCCCTATAGGAACACAGCAGTATTTAGCAAATCAAATGCCACAATGATCTGTGCTTTGTGTGCGCATGTGTGTTTGTGTGCCACAGTCTTGCAGACAAGGACAACCTGTAGCACTGGGACTCGGCTCTTGGCTGCTCTGGCAGATCGAGTGTTGCAGGCCCAGGTGGGGGTGAGAAAGGTCGACTGTGTAACCCTTAATTAGCTGACATTTGCCTCAAAGGCTGACACTAAGGGAGAGAGGAGGGGCATTTGTCGCTGCTAAAGAAGCCGGCTACATGCGAGAACAAGGAAGCCTCTTTTAAAGCTAAAGGCCACGCTGTCATTGTGAAGCCACAGCACCAGCAGGAGCCAAGACACCTGGCTCAAGAGATAAAGCAAAGTCTCATTAGGAGGTTGGTGCATGATGAAAGCCAAGCTGCAGAGAAAGAGGTGATGACGATGATGGCCGAGACAGTTAACATTTATGAGCAACTCGGTGTGTTTGGGCTTCAGCACACCCCCTTTATGCTTTAAAAACTGCCATGATCCAGAGATTAGAGGATGTGCCTCGGGGTATGGCGTGTGTATTTGTCTAAGACTAGCTTAGAGATTGTCTCTCAGATGAAGGCGATGAGTTGGGGGCTGATTTGGGGGATGTGGAAGGCAAGGTGATGTCTGTAGGGTAGCTACAATGAATCTTTTCAAATCAGACATTTCCAGATGCAGTTAGAAACAGAACGATGCTGATACAGATTTTTAGGGACGATATTCCTTAAATGTATGTTAATGTTGAAAAAGAAAAATGATGAGGTAATTATTTATTAACTCTCTGCCAATATATTTCACATACTGTTTAGACCCCACTTGACTCCACACCACTGTCTGCTTAGATGCATACTCTGCTACATGCGCTGCAGACAGTGCTCAGAGTTGCAAACAATGGAGTCAGGACAAACTCACAAAATTACACCAAGCATTTCGTTTGCTTCATGTTCTGTACAATAAAATAAATAAATAAATAATACTAATTTCAAGAAAAGCTTCCTCATATTAGGCTACATATACACTGATGCTGATATATCTGTGAAAGATCAACTGATTTATGTGGCTGCAACCAGCAGTTTAGACTAGGAATCATTGCTTGATAAAAACTGTACATTGAGAGTATAGTTCTTTCACCACCTTTTCTAACACTGTATACCACGTTACAAATGCAAGAAATTCCTTAAAATCAATTGATAAAAATCATAATGTTGTAAATATTGTTTAAAAAAACCATCAAGAACTAAATAACCATTTTGCTACAAGGTCGGTTATTCAATGCAGAATAATGAGATTTGCTTAAAACAAACCAGAACAAGTGAGCAAATAAACCCAGACACTCTCCATGGGCTCTGAGCCAGATTAAAAAAAACGGCTTTTGCATATAAATTGTCAATATTTTATAAACCTCAGAGAGTGCAAAGCCTATTCCAACAGTCAGAATCAATACTCCCAGTTTCTCGGTTGCATTCGGTTTAATGATGAATTAAATTCTATTTTTCTTTCATAGAAGCTGACATGAAAGAATTACCCAGCAATTACCAACTAAAGTCTTTCTATCGCAATGAAAAGTAGGTCAGACGGCGCCGTAATAATGATGTCTAGGGAAAAGAGCTGAGCTAATATTCACAGGGTAGTTTTTCCTCGACTCAGGATTGAAAGAGACTTTGTTTACGCTGTCAGTCACGTGTTGCTGTATTTATGACCAGAGAATCATGCATGATTAAAAACACTAGAAACGTGCTCAATGCTCATCAGAAGTCATGTCAATAAAGAATATCAAAGACTTATTTTTCTTACAGTGATCTTATCCCAATATTGTTAGGTCTAACGTAGTGGCTAGTGTCGTGTTTTTTACACTGTGTGATTTCAACTTGCGTTTTTTTTTTTATGTGTTTTTTTTTTTTACTTCAATGATGGCAGTGCATCTTCTCTTAGTGCGCAGAAACAGATGGTTCTGTTGCATCGTGGGTCACACCGGGGTTGTGTGAAGATCAGACTGCTCGGCTAGGTGACATCTCAACCATCTGCAGGCGTTTACAGCTTTGAATAAGACGCTTTCAGAGGTGACACAACGAAAAGGCAGACGAGATGAAAGAGGAACACTATTCTGTATTCTGGCTGAGAGGAAACAAGTCTGTGCAGGCATCTTGACTGCATTTCTTCTGCTTGTAAGCCAAGATTTTGTTTTGTGTGATAGTGGACTGCGTTGGCATTTTAATCGCAGGTGTGCAACGGGAATCTCATAGTAGCAACTATGTCCATGTGGGTTAGGGTGGTCAAAAAGTAAACCTGTATTTCCTGCTAAAAAGAAGAATAATCAAAAAATGGGTTAATATATAATTACGGGACATTTTGTATCATAGTTGATGTTTTTGCTGTTTTCAGGCCTAAAATCAACATGGCTGCGTATAACCAAACACCACATGGCATTTTTACAGAAAGATTCTTCTAAATATAACTGAGTAAAATTGAAATTGAAAATTATTTATAAAGATATTGTACTAAACCTGTTGACATGTGATAAATCCACACTTGACTCACACACTACTTTATATTAAATAACTAAGAAAGTCTTGGAGTCTTGCCGGTCTTTTCTCCAGGAGGAAATGACAATAATTAGAAGGTGTTTGTTATAAAATATGGACAGTTATTGAGTTGGCATTTTAGTGATATCCAGTTTTTTTTTTATTAATAAGTGATTGCATTCATAATAAATAATTATAGAATTTGTAAAGACATAATCATAATGAACATAAAAACAGTAGTTCTCTTACTTTTAATAAAAATGTACACAAGATATATCCCATGGACTTCAAAAGTCCCTCAAATGTATATTGACCCAAATAATAAGTCAAGTCTCGTAGTTGGACATATTTCACACTTAATGCTAGTAAAAATTAACTTTGTTGCACCAAATGTGCAAAATAGGATATAAAATAGGTTCAAATTCCACACCTGCCAGTTAACACCCGATCTGCTCTCCTTCAAAGGCTTTCCTGCATTTATTGAAGAAGATACTATCGAGAAATGTATGAGAAGTGTGCTTAGCTATTTCTAATTAATGTAATTGTAATTTTGCTACGTTATTGCATCTTTTTACTATACTACAGTAAAAAAAAAAGTTTTCCCTGCAGGATGGGAGGAAACAGAAAATCAGTGGAACTTCACAGAGTGCGAGTGTAAATGGTCAGAATGGGGTCAGTATTTTTCAGAAATCCAGCGGAAGTGAGATTAAGAAGCTGATTACAGATTAACAGAACTGTCCGACGCAGGGCTCCACTGTGCACTCGCGATCACTGCGATTTAGAATCACCGCTCAGTTCTTTTTTTTTTTTTTTTTGTTTTTACTTCCGTAGTACATAAAAGTTGCAGCTCTGTTCGGTGCACTTTGCCTCAGTCTCACTCTGATTTTCTATTTCCCTTTTTCCCGCTTTTTTCATCAGAAAGTATTAAAGTGAAGAAAACATTATGATAATCCAAACCACTTTACATACAAATTGACAGCTGTGAACTGAGAGAGCCCGGGAAAGAGCTATACAGTGTAAAATATTCTGTATAAACCGAGAGCGGGGAATGGGAAAAAAAGGGTGTTGGAAGAAATGGTATGAAAGTTACTGGGGAAGCCAGGCAGCAAAGGAGGATTAAATTAGGAGAGATAGCAGGAATAGTGACAATTAGAGAGAATGTATAGAACTATTCTGAAAGGATAAACTGAGGAAATTAAGTCGGGAGCCAATGAGACACTGGAGAAAAGAAACAAGGGAGGAGATGTAAAGAGCTGTGAGTAAATTTAGATGGAGAGGTTCAAAGACTAAATGGAGTAAGAGGGATAAAGTGGATGAAGTGAGCAATAGAAAAAGTGAACAATGGAGGTCAAAATTTGGGGCTGTTCTGTGTGAGGAGTGCGACAGAGGGCCGGGATGGCTCGCTGTAAGCCGATCCCCTCGGCTTTTCTCTCAGTTGACTGGCCCTACAAGCTATTAGCAGGATCTAATGGCCTCATTACAGGCTGCTATCAGAGGCAGAGGAGTAACTGAGCCCTGTACCTGGTCATACGATACTGCACTGATACTGGAGCGAAACAACACACCTGAAAACCAAGGCTCTCTCACACACACACACACAGGTCATGCAACTATACGGCCATGTCATTAAGAAGAGCATAAAAAGCACATACTGTACTGTACAAGCTGACTTACATATACAAACAAAAGCAGAAGTGTCAACTAAGACACTTCTGTTAGATATTAACATGAGGCAGAAATGGCTCCTGGGGGAATTTCAGGGAATAATATCAGACTGGTTCAGACATGTTCTTAAAGTAGTGACAAACAATCCACCACATTTGATGACAAAAGCACTAAAACACGTTCTGTCAACAAATCAGCCCACACACAAATCTTATTTTTTTTGCCACGGTTGAATTTAGGACATAGAATTGTCACATTTTATTTTCCTATACTAGTGCTAGTACACTAGTGTATATTGTTCTTTGCTTTTTTCTTCACGAAACGTATCCTCTATGTTTAATTAAAAACAAAACAAAACATATATTTTAACTTAATATTTTCTGGTTTTCTGGTTACGACACCTTCTATGTCTGAATTTGCAAATCGGCTCAGTCTCCTTATCTAAAATACGTAAAAAATGATGAAACGAATAGTTTTTGTGAAGAGAATCGCCGCCAACACCTGCCTCTGTAGCGGCCATTTTACAGCAGAGTTTTACAAACTTTAATTAGAGACCAGGATTCGTTCATGAATAATCTATAACCGGGATGAATCTATCTCCCTGCCTGGCCCTCAACCTCTTGTCCAGCAGACATCTGGTGCCATTGTTGGTAGTTTATTCCCACCAAAGAGTGCAACTTGCCTCATGTGTTTAGTATATTTAGAAAGTAACTTGGTCCCCAGCTGCAAAATGAGGAAATATTCTCATATCAGTCATGCAGTGCTTGTTTGTGATATTCCGCACAACCTGTCCGGTTCAGTTAAAGTAAATTAAGTCTGTTTACATGGTTCGTACAGCTCATTTGGGCCAGTGTGACAGCTGTCAATCAGTACCTTCAGCATTTCAGAACAGAGAGTACTCCTTTTTTTCTACGATGCGTTAAATTACAGCAAAGCTCAGTCAATTTCTAACAGTAGTGTACTACTAGTATTTCCAAACACAGTAAAAAAGTGTAAAAATGAATCCTTTCTGGAAGCCAAAAACAAAAATGACTCTTAGCATCAGACTACAGTAAAAACTGATGGTGTAAATGTGACAAAAATTAGGTCCCAATTCACTGCTTTAGGCTGCTAAGAATATTATTGATAACTTTACACTAACGCCTTGAGATTTTTACATTCCTGTATATATTTTTTTTACATTAATTTAAATGATTTTTCCTTGGTTCAAGACTACAATTTGTCATTCAATGCTGCCTTTGAATAAATGTGAGGTGAAATGTCACCTGTTTTGAAATGCTTTAGTGGTATCTGCATTTTTCAATGCTAAATAAAGTTGGTAGCGCTCAATTGTGAGTCATAATAGTTAAAGACTCATTTTTTTTTGCAATTCACAGGTTAGACAGCTTAAAAGAAGAAAATGTTGTCATTTGCAGGCAACTACAGTTACATTTATTGTTAATTGCAGTCTCAGCTATATACAAATATTATGGATGTCCGATATTGGCATAAAAATGTAATATCGGTAAATATCATTATCGTTTCTTTTGCCTATCATGAAAACCCACAAAATAATGCCTGGATTTCTCTGACATTTACCAGAGCACAAATAATGACATCATCAAACTGCGTCGTGAAGTGAGTGTGAATTGTTGTTTGAAACAAAAAATAAATACGGCATTTTTTTCCCGTAACTTAAGTTGAAGTAGTTTCTTATTACACAATGTTTACATTTGGAAAGCCTTGCTGCATTTGAGAGTGCATCCCACAGAGCATCACAATAAAATTAGGCGTGATGTGTTCATTCCACAACAGGAGATATGTGATGTTACTTAAAATTAGTTAAATAGCCCACATATATCGGTATCAGTTGATATCGGAAATGGAAATATCAGTTATTGGCAAATAAAGGAAATATCAGACAACCCTAACAAATACAGTATACTGCTGTAAAGTAAAGTGCTGTGATCAGTTATGCAGTAACTAATTGTTCAAGTGACTTAAAATGGCAACACTGCAATTTACTGTTATTTCACAGGAACATTTGTTACAGTACATAATGCAGCAAACTCAGAACAGACTGTTGTACAGCTTTACACTGACTTTAAAAAATGACTTAAAAGATTAACCAAAGGTGTTTCTGTCTATCAGCTGTTTGAACAATCAACAATGCTTTGTTCATTTCAGATGGCGCAAAATTTCTACACTATATAGGAGGTTTAAATCCCAGCCTGGGATACATTATGCCTTTTTTCACAGTTTTCTGGCATTGGACAAAATGTAAAATTAATGGATTGTTCTCTGCCATATGTTTGATTTATCATTTTCCACTTTAATACCCTAAAAAGGGGGTGAACAATCTATAATCCACTCCAGCGAAATTGGTGTTACTGGTTTTCTG
Organism: Acanthochromis polyacanthus; assembly: GCF_021347895.1. Taxonomy (NCBI): domain Eukaryota; kingdom Metazoa; phylum Chordata; class Actinopteri; family Pomacentridae; genus Acanthochromis; species Acanthochromis polyacanthus. Next base: position 5,788,659 of record NC_067129.1, read on the forward strand.
GACATAGATTGCTGGCAGTTTAATCACAGGCGCTTTCATGGCTCTGCTGCTTTAGCTGCTTCTCTTCTCCCACTCTGGAATAAAAGCAGAGAAGCTGTTTCAGATTGCGCCTCTCCCTCTCTGTCACAAAGAAGAGTGGAGGAGCTCTGGAAGGCCTGGAAAGCCCACAGCTCGGCTACATCACACACTCCAAACAAGCAACACACACACACGCTCACACAGGAACGCAGTAATAGGCAGCCTGTGAGTAGAAATATGCAACACGCTCGCAGAAGCACACGGTGTCAGAATCCCTCAGTTCTAAGTACCCACGCCCACCAGCCATTGAAGAGCGAGTCAGACAGCCGCTGCCTTTGAACGTGAATTGAAAGCCCAACTCGACCCACAGAGGCTAACAGCTCCGATCCAACAAACTGCTGCATCTCTCTGCGAAAGGCAAGCGACTCTGACAAGTGTGGCCCAGGTGTACACGTGTGAGCGCCTGTCGCCTTGTTTATGCCCACGACTAAACATTCTCTCTGTGTGCAAGACAGCAGAGACTCTTTGAGCTGAGAGATGTTCATTCTTTATTCATCAACAAATGCCAAGCGCCGCCGGCTGACGAAGTTGGGCTTGACAAGTCACCGGTCCAATGTGGGGGCTTTTTTTATTTTTTATTTTTGGGGAGACATAGGGTGCCAAGCAGACAGTGAAAGCAGCCAGTCGGTAATAAAAAGCCAAGGCCAAAACTCACATCACAATTACCAGTGATGAATAATTCACCGAGTCAGAGGCATTCAGAGAGTGTTACAAAAATGTCAGCTCTCTGCACCCTTTCTGCCGCCGCTCTTTCATGCTTTATCTCCGCCTTTATCTCCTTCTTTCTGTCTCCTCGTCCGCCTCTGTGACTTCCTCGCTACACCACTTTCTGCCAGAAAATCTCCTCTTTTTTTTCCCCCTTCTTCCTACAGGCAGGCAGGCACGTGTGTTAGATACACAAGCAGGCAATTAGTGATCTTTTTGGAGCAGACTTGCTGGTAAACAGTCTATCATGTTCAGAGCAAAAACCTCCTCCCCATCATCTAATCTGCTGTTTTGAGCCAGGCTGAGCGGAGGGAGATTTTCCACTACGATAATGCTCAATTCACCATTTCGTGGTTAAAAAAAATCAAAGAGCTGGCACCAGCTGGCACCTTAATCTGCATTTATGAAATATGAGCATATAATTTCTCCCTCCCTCCCTGTCTCTCTCTCTCCCCTCCCTCCTGGTTCTTCTTCTTTTCTTCTTCTTCTTCTTCTGCTGGGAAATAAAACATTAACACACTCCATGAATAAAGAATACTTCACTTGAAGACATGACAAACGCTCCTCTTTTCAAACAGCTGATGGAGAGTAAGAGTAATGACTTTGTCTGCCTCCTTGCGGTCTGCTGCATCTTTATATTATCCTCTCTTTTTAAGAACCATCCACAAGAAGACCCACTTCCTTTTCACCTTCAGTTAGCCAGTTAGGTGAATTAGGACCATATTCCCCCCTTGGCAGTTCGGCGAAAGGCCTCTCAAGGAGACGAAGGCATGAAAGAGCAAATAAATTATTTGAAGCCGAGCCGGGCTTGTGCCACTCCCTCTGAGAACGAGGCAGATCCTTCACGGCTAAGGCTAAGGAAGGAGCATGTAGGAGGGGAGAGCATGGGAAAGGACTAAAAGTACAGTAGCGAGTGAAAATGGCACAAAGGGAAACAAGGGTAGTGATAATGAGAGAAATGATGAGGTGTACTGTGTGAGAGAGAGGAAGAGGGAGGAGATGGTGGGGAAGAAAGATCAGAGCATGCAAGAGAGAATCCTCCTTGGCTGAAACGGGCTTGCTGCTGCAACAGCTGGGTTTCAGCACGCTTCAGTTCATTTCATAAGAAAAAGTAGCCTGAATAATTAGACAGGATTTCACAGAAAACCCACAGCGTGTTCAGTCAACATCTGCGGCCTGTTTGGGAAAACTTTGCTCCAATCTGCCAGTTTAAAATGAAAATGAAAAGTAATTATTCAAAAAATGAACTGCATCTCTATGAGGGGACGACTGTCCACCTCTGTCAGTCTGATAAAGGCCAACATTTAGTCCCTCAACAGCTTTTATATGCAGTGTGTATTCTAAACTAAACACTGACTCGTTTAAGAGCACCTGCCGGCAGACAACATGCAAGTTTTTCCATTGCGACGTTTGCATGAGGCACCGAAATGCACCTGAGGATTTATCCAAAGATAATTGTTGTTGATGTCAAACCGGTGAGGTGTGGTGAGGCGAACTCGTGCGAAAACCGCCACAAACACAGAATACGCAAACACACGCGAATTCCCCATTACACAACTTGCCATTTATATTTCCACTTGTTTGGAGAGACTCATCAAATCTCTGAAGATGTCATCTAATTGAGACGCAGTCTGTCGTTAATAATTCAAAGTCCCTGCAGAGGTGCGAGTTAAAACACTGTCTCATCCTGAATTAGGCCAAAGCAGATATATGATGCCACTTAAGAAGAACTCATTCTAACATCTCAAAAAACCAAATATACAATACATTCACCATAAAGGAAATACACCAAATGGACCACAGAATGTATAAGAAATACATGCAGTTTTGCAGCTTTTATTACTTGACTTTCACACATCAAAAATCAAAACTGTTTATAGTTTTTTCCAGCTGCAGAGATGAGTGAAAGCTTCAATATTGTTGGACCCTCTGTGGTCCAAACACTCAGCTGATATTTGTGTGTTACCAGAGGCCTTAGGCAACAGTTTACAAGAAAGCAAACACACCTGCAGAGTGTTTTGTGCTACAAAAAACAAAATTAAACCTTATAAATTCAAATAACACTTTGGCTTTTTAAGTATTTATTATATCTTGTGGCAATGTAGCTGCACACTGGGGCTGCACAATGTTGCCAAAACTGACACTACAATATTTAGTTTTTATGCAATACAGCGAAAAAACATAGGAATTCCCACCAGATGGCTTGAGTAACTCTATTTGGGAAGAATTAATCATCCTAGAATGATTGCAGTGATTTTGTGAAAGAGTGCATTTGCATCGAAAATAACTGATTATTTTCAACAACAACAGAAAAAAGCTGGCAAAACACTGGCAAGGGCATCTGAAATAGTTTTTGCTTTGGATGGGATTCAGATCTGGTTAGCGCTCATTATACAGAGTGTTTGTTTGAAACGCTCAAACAAATTAGTGTTGCCTCGTGTAGTGGAAACAATTGCATATTTAAAATCAAGCTACTTACTGATAAAAACCAAGAACCTCAGGAAGTTAAATAAGGGGAGTATGCAATCTCTTAAACAACATTCATGGTGTTGCTTCATGAATAGTTGTATACAAAGCTAGAGAGACCTGACAGATCTGCATGTTGTGTCGGTTGACCAGTTTTAGCAAAATTACAGAAATGGTTGCACACAGCTCTATGTAATCCAGTGTCATGAGGGTGAGGGGAGTTAGGATTGCCGTCAGACTAGCAGTGCTGATGTATCTGAGTGTGCTGGCAGCTTTAAAAAAAATACATCTGGAGAGGAAGTGAACATAGCAGTCGGGCGGCTACACAGGTTGCTCTGACCATCTGTCGGCCGAACTCTTTGTGGAGCTGAAATGGAGGCAAATTATTGCAAATTATCAACCAAACTTTCTGTTGTAAACGTCCATTACAGACTACAAAGGGACTTTTTGCTTTGATTATGGCCTCCTATTGATGCCGTAGTGTTAATATAACCAATATGACAGGAAAACAATGCAAGACACAAAGTGGTAATTCTCCTAATTATGTGGCATTTTAAGATTGAAACAAAAAAATAAAAATAAAATCAGACCAAACAGATTGAAGGACCTAATGTGTCAACTGAAGTTGTGAAAACACTAAATAATCCTGTGGAAAGCGGTAACCCAACGGAAACCTATGGAGCCCATATAAGGCTTAAGACAGGAAGTGCATGCCCTCTCTTTGTCTACACTCAATTACATCATATACATCCTCACTGGGTCTTAAGCCAATAGAATAACGTTACCTTTAAACCGACAAATCAATAAGAACAGTATGGTTTTACCTTGCTGACATGTTTCGACTGCATCTGCAGTCTTCCTCAGAGCATCATCCGACGTGTGATGACGTGTCCTTTTCATCAGAGCAAGGTAACCATACTGTCTTCACTGATTTGTCGGTTTTAAAAATAAAGTTATTTTATAGTAAGCAACCACAAAATGAACATAGTCCAACTTAAGACAATGGGTTTTGTCCTTCCAGTATGAAAGAGAAGTGTTTAGACGAAGATTGCATTGGTATAAAAGACGATGTAACGCTTTGTGTGTCAGTTAAATCTCGAGATTTTGCTCATGTTTGTTCTGTATTGGAATAGACATTATTCGCATCAGACTCTGAAGAATGCTTGAAGACTCTTTTTTGAAAACTTTTTGAAGACTCCAAGTTTTGATCCAGAATTGATTTTTGACGATGTGTTTGGCAAAGCGTCCTGATCATCACTGGCCCTAAGCAGGGCAAACTGAGTCACAACATAATTATCCCTTACAAAGCATCAAATGTAAGATCAAACTCATTTCCATTTAACAACACAGTGGCATTAAGGCGACTTCCATGTTGCATCATGCTCCGTGCTCAGAGGCTCCCATATTGTCCCATGATGACACAGCACTCTTTTATTTTCCATCAGGACCCCATCAAGATGAGCTGTTGTTAACATCACTGCTGCTCCCGTGAGACTGCTCATATTTGTCGTACGACGGCAAGAGCTCGTATTGAAAAATAATTAGCAATCCGAAAGACGGAGATGTCTGTTGTTGTCACTACTATTACCATGTTATTATGGATCCCATTATAGCCACAGACAGGCTTCCCACCAATGATCGCCGCTCTGACGTCAACCCACACCTATCCAAGAATCTAAATTTAGCCATTTCTGAGCTGATAAAATCACTTCTTTTTTCTTATATTCCAAGTTGTGTTTCTCCGGAACCCAGGTGGGATCTATAAAACTCTAGTTCATAAAGGACAGAAATCCCACAAGGATCAGTAGTAGGCCCCTGCTATTTATCCTGCACATTATTAATATTTATTCTTCCAGCTGAGCTCTTCCATGGTCAGTCTTTGTTCCTATCATACCATCATCTCTACTGCAAACCGGCCCTTCTGCAGATTGCACTCTGCTGTTGAGGACTCTCAAACTTCTTTCATTCATTTTAGGCTTTTTGTGAACATGTTTGCTTTAAAAAAAAAAGAAGCACAAACTTTCAAATTATCAACTCTTATGATGAGTGGAAATCAAATCATTTCTGCTATAAATATAGAAAAATGTGGCAGCAGTGCACCTGTCGTATGAAGCTCAGGTTGAAAATCTTTCTATAAAATGTTAAATTCGAGTGTGTTCTTCCCTTTAAAACAGAAAAATACAATCCACACTTACACTGGATTATAGACTAAAATACATGCTCATATTAAAACTGAAGTTAGAGACACACCTTGAGGGACTGAAAAGCTCTAATTACTGATACCTTAAATACTACTTATGAATATTTCACATTTGTCTGTGCGTGTGTGATGTCTGGCTTTGTGTGAATGAATTGTCTTGTTGTAACATCTTTCAAAATAAGTCTTGATTTTAGTGAATGTGACTCTAAATCATGCTTCGGTGACTCATGCTGACATGTAGCCATTACATTAAAGAAGCATATTATGTCTTGATCTATAAATAGTATAATTACCATGTCGTCATGCTACGTGTGATTATTGTCATTACCGTCATTACTCCCTCATTATCCTCAAACTCATCAACGCCAGCGGAAGCTGAATGTGTACATGCTGCATTTACACGCGTGTAGACGGGTGCACAAACACGCAAACGCATTCTGAAGGCTTCAAACGCATTCGCTTGCCGAAACCAAAGTCAACACGTCCACATCTGAGGGAGGAAATTATATATTCAATTTCCATAGAGATGAGCTGAGAGTTACTTTCAGCTCCTCTTCCCATTTGAAGCTAATGAATGCAGATTGAAAAGACGTTGATTCCATCTAAACAAACGGCCGCAACACCTGCACATTGAGTGGCGTGTCTGTCCTCTCCACGACTAAAATATGAAAAACACAATTTAAATATTCATATTCCCCAACAGACTGAGAGGGTAAGTGAATTTATTAATCTTTCCCATTTATTTCGCTCCTTCCTGTGGCGGTTTAGGAGCGTTGGACAAGAGCAAGTGGCCTGCTTAATCTTAAATGTAGTAATTTGTTATGTGGGGGAGTTGATAAATTAGTGTTCTCGGTTGCACTGATGTTTCCTATTAGTCATGATCTGAGCAGGCCTCTCTTTCTATGTTTACCTCTTTGCTCAGTCACCAGAGTGGAGGAGTGAGTCCAAAGGCTGATCCGCAGCGTTTTTTGAGGCGTTGTTGTTAATCATCACCCAACAGGACAGACAGACTTCCATTCTGTCAAACGTATCCATCCACACCGACTCTGAACCTCCCTTGTCCTCTGTAGCAGGAGGCGGGAATCGATAAATCAGCGAATGCTGATTTTGTTCCTGCTGAGCTGTCACGAAAACTATTTTTATCCAGTAAATTTTGCCGTCAGTCTGGTGAAGGCAGTTTGTCCAGCTGCTCTCCTTTCAGGTCCTCTGTGACGGGCAGACAGCTGGTTACGAGGACGGAAACACTCGACGGAGGCAGCAGTCGGAGTGGATTCAGCAGACCGAATGCTCCAGCAGCACCTCGGTAGTGCTTTTAATGTGGATTCTCAATAAGCAGTGGACTGAATCTAAAAACCCCAGCGCCTCAGTGCCCCTCACAGTGAGATCAGAGCGGAGGACTACTGTGCTCCATGCTAAAATGGTGCATTACTGTAGGAGTGGTATGGTTATGTGAGTAGTATTGCACATATAACTAATTTAATTTGCAAAGATCATACAAGTGACTCATTGCTGGCAGCACACATTCTGTGCCTTAACCACTTGACTATAGGGTCACCCACAGTTTCAGTAGGAATGTCCGATATTTCCTTTTTTGCCAATAACCAATATGCCGATATTGTCCAACTTTCAATTTCCGATTCCGATATCAACCAATACTGATATGTGGGTTATTTAACTCATTTTAGGTAACATCTCATATCTCCTGTTGTGGAATAAACACATCATGCCTAATTTTATCGTGATGCCCCATTGGATGCATTCTGAAATGCAACAAGGCTTTCCAAATGTAAACACTTTGCAAAATAAGAAAACTAGCTCAACTTAAGTGATGGAAAACACGCCTTTTTTTAATTGACTCAAACATCAGTTGACACTTTCCCTCTCTCCCTCCCTCCTTCTATGAATTTGGTAAATCCAGCGAAATCCAGGCAGAAAAAAACGAGAACGATTTTGACCAATATTACATTTTTATGCCAATATTGGTCTGATAATATCGGTGGGTCGATATTATCAGACATAGCTAGTTTGTAGAAGATTCTTTTTTTTTTTTAAGTACTGGTAATGCCTGTGGGCAAATGCTGACCATGTTGATTCCAAGCTTGTTCAGTCTTTGTAAAATCAATAATCAAATTCAACTTCAGTTTTCTTTTCAACATGAATGTGGCTTTATAACTGTGTCAAATGGAAAGAAGACATTTCTGAGTTCTCTCTACTTCTAGCCATGACTGTTCTGTTTCCGTACAGGATCAGGATTTGATTCTGCAACAAAAAATGAGCCAGAAAGAGTCAAAATCTGAGCAAAGAAACACACCAAGCCATAATTATTCACTAACCTGGAAGTTTTCATGGTCTAAGAATACTATAAATTCGATATATAGCTCATATTACAATTTTAGATAAAAGCCAGTGTTCAAATAAATGGCATCTCAAGTAACAGTAATAACCAGCAAATAACACAATGGCCTATTTCCACCTGTCATGACAATGTCATCTTATAGTCACAACAGCCAATCAATAAACGGAAGACTTCTAATGTGACAAATCTGCCAAAATGGTTGAATTTCACTGAGAGCAGCTCGGCATAGAACGAGACCAGCTTCAAGTGGGAAGGCTGAACTTAGAATGAAAACATGAATGAATGTTAGAGGAGACTTTGAGCGTGACATAACTAGATTGTAGCACAAATGCAATTACTGTTACCGTAGATGTCCTTCACTGTCAGGACAGCAGCAATGAGAAGTGCAGGAAAATAACAATAAAACAGTTTCACACAAGTCTGCCTCAAGTAAAGGCCTAGTTTTCTCTGCCATTGAAGCCATAATATCCCTATTTTCACAATTACAGTAGCCACACACAGAACACTAGATTCAAATCCTAGAAAAAAAGACAACAAATATGTTTTCTTCTGCATGTATCTGGCAAAGAAGAAGAATAAGAAGGAATTTACAGCCTTTAGCATTTTGATCACTCAGTGTATTCCATATATTTGGCACTACTTTTGGCTGTAATGGGATATCCAAAGAGTTCTGAGTCACGTCAACTCCTTAAAATAATAATACCTGGCAGTGGTCATGCTGTTCTTGGCCCTGGATACTGTGTGTCTGCCATAGCAGCAGATATTTCTGCCTAAAAAGCACTTAACCTGCATTTTGCAAATTAAATAAGGCATCCACACAGCAGCATAGACAGAACTGGTCCATTTTGTGATGGCCATAGTCTGCAGCTCAGGCTAAACTGTTTTGTCAGGTGTGACCTCAATGTCAAGACACCTTGACCTTCCTGCACAGTGGTGGAACAGTCATATTAGAAAATTATATGGAGGTGGACAGGTAAGGAGAAAAGAACAGGAGGGGACTTTCTGCCCAGACTCTGTGGTAGAAAACAAGGCAGAGAGGGAAGAGACGCAGTGGGGCAACCAGTCGAAGAGCATTTCTCTCAGGCTGTTTGTATAGACAGAGGGGAACAAACCCTTCTCTGGGTTATTAAGTCTCTGAATCCCAAGCTATTTCTGAGTGTTTTTTGGATGTAGCATTTTTATTCACTGTGGGCTCATTTTTTATGTAAAGTCCTGCACCTCTATGGAAACAGCACAACCATGGCTGGGAGTGGAGAAAACTCAAAAATGTCTCCTGTGAAGTATGGCACAGTTAATCTTAAAGTACATAAGTTAAAAGTTGACATTTATGTTGAATTTGATTACTGATTTTACAAAAATGAGAAAAACAAAACAGGAATCAACATGTACAATATTTTTTAGTGCCCACAGGCGTTACCAAAAATGGGTAAAAACATGCTGGCTCTACATACTACTGTATAGATGTTCTCCAACTTACAATTTATATTTGTTTCCATAGTTGTCTCCTATCTGCACTTTAGACCAATTCATCTAAAACCTCTCCAATTTTTTGTCATCTCACTGTTGGTTGCAGCTGGAATGGCTTTTTGGTTGGACTCAGAAGTGCAGAAATTCTTGTTTGCTTCTTTGCAAAACTTGGTTGAAGCATAAAATTAGAAATTTCCCCAGATTAAAGTAGAATAGGTTATCGAAATGCAACAACTTAAGTTTGTCCACTAAACGGCTGGGTCAAACGATTGGAGGAATATTGGTGTTTTTCTAAAGAAAACATGCTTTCCAAACCCTGCACCATTTTGGTGTGGCTCTGATGGTTCAACAAACTATAACATAATAAACTACAAATACATAGTTCATTGGAAAGACATTATTAGAACACCTCTGACCTGTGTATGATGCGCTTGGTGCGGAGGTATCCCAGAGCCAGGGCCAGTTCACAGACGTAGAGCTTCACTGTGGTCTCTGAGAAGTGGACGTTTTGCTGGAGGTGGTAACGAAGGTCTCCTCCCAGGAGCAGGTCCACCACCATAAACATGTCCTCCTCATCCTGGAAGGAATACCTGCAGGGGGGGGGAACAAGTACTAGTGAAGAACAACAGCTCCAAATAGCACCACAGGGATGTCAGAGAACGGCAAGGACATGAAGGAAGGAAAAATGAGGATGAAGAGGAGTGGTGTTGGTGCATACAAGAGAGGAAGAAGGATGAAGGAGGCATGTAATCAAAGCGGGAGAAGTGGGAATCAAGTGGGAACAATAGTGGTGACGGAGAGAATGAGAAATGATTAAAACCAAGAGAGTGGGAGGCTGGAGAAGTTGCAATAGAAGAGAAGAAGGAGGGACATAAGGGGTGAGAAGAGGATGAGGATGAAGGATGAGAGAGAAAAGCCACAGATAACAGGAGAAAATGGTTCCCAAAAGGCAAATACAACAAGGATTGTTTTTAGATGTGGGAACCCATGCTGGAAGTTTCTGAATTTCTGCAGATACAACACCTTTACCCTTCAGCAAGAAAAAAGGAAGACGAGCGCAGATTAAACTCTTGTCAGCTGTGTGCTCCTCAGGCGGATCAGTTTTTTTTAAGACCTCAGAATAAAAGCTGTAAAAGGTTTGACAATCCCAAACAAAATTACCCATCAACGTTTCAACACCGTGATCTCCAAAAAAAACACAACCTCAGAAGCTTCCCGGAGTCTCTGAGGACGGATGCTGCTGTACTCTGCATCACTGAAACACTCGTCTCAATCTTTCACGTTGCAAAAAGGGGGAAACACCTACAATCCGGCGGAGTCGTGCCTGAGGCTCATTATAACGTCTCCAAGGCTAACAAGTTCAGAGTTATTTTAATATCATCTTGTGCAGATGTGGCTGTGACAACTTTCAACAGGATGACAGCTACACAAAAACTTTATTTTTATTCTTCCTTTAACAATAAAGTAGTAAACCAAAATCTACCAGGTGTAATGTAAAAGCGCCATCACATTGTGTTGCTTGCTTATTGTTTTTGGTGCTTTCTGGTTTCTGGGGTAAAAGGCAATTGAGGACAGTCAACACAGAAAACCTAATCTGTGTTGTGATTACATTAGTGATCAGCAAACAGATTAACCCGGCTGGGTTTTTTTACATTACACAAAGTTCACGCTGCTATTGAGCTTCTGTCCAATCAAAATTGACCAAAATATTTAATCATAGCATGATTAGTAAAAAGAATCCGGCATCTGCTTTGCAACATTGTTTGCTCAGATGTTTCTTGTTCTGCTTCTGCTGTATCTGAGCAGGTTTTCCATTAGCTTTCTGCCTCTTTTTGATGCTTTCATTTCATTACATTTCCTAAAGATTTGGTAGAAAAAACTAAACTGTCTTCTTAGTCATCTCCAACAGGGAAGGTGTCAAAGCGTTGCCAAGTATAATTTTCTCTGAGGAGGTTTCATTTACTTTCTTTGATTTCCTTTGCTCAGCTCTGTTTGTAATTTTGTTTGTACTGCATACTATATGCAATGTTTCAGCCCTGTCTCTTAAAAATGTTCCTATAAACTTCATTAACAATTACATTTTGAGGGAATCAATCAATGTCTTTTTTTGGTTTTAGTCATAGGCAGCCATGTTGATTTTAGGCCTGAAAACAGCAAAAATGTCAACTATGTTACAAAAAGTCCCGCAATTATATATTGACCCATATTAGATGATCAAGCATGTTGTAAAAGGGTTGTGTTTTAACTCAAACCCTTTTCCAAAGTCCAACCAAGTAGTTTTAGTGGAAAAACCTAACCGTGCTTCTAACGTGTAGTTAACATTATGAAAGGGTCCATTTAAACCCAAAGCATACATTTCTACTCAAACCAATAAGGGTATCGTGGTGCCCAAACCAAACAGTGAGTGAAAATAAAGCTTAAGGCTAAGATTAAACGTCCCACATTGGGGATCCAAACAACAGTCTCCTGAATTTCCAAGGGGATGAATTAAGCATCCATCCATCCATTCATCCGTTGTATGCATCGTAGGTTATGGATTTATGTCTCCACCTCCTCTTCTAACTTAGACTTTCAAATTTTCCCTCATCACAGCAATGGAAATGCAGTTTGAGGTACATAATTTTAGTGCAACAGGGTTCCATTTGTCTGCATGTGCCTCAGCCCACTATTAGTATGTGTGTGACGTTTTGAGTGGGAAGGCAAGTTGTGGTCATCAATCTATTCATCCGTCAATTAAGCACTGGCAAACACAGCAGGTCTGTATCAGCACGCAGCTCCCTGCGTTGCCATTTGAGAAGCTGTTGCACAAATCATCGATTTTACATGCTGAGCTTCCCACAGGGGCTGCACTTTTTTTTTTTTCCCCACCCTCTCCTTCTAAATGATAAGCTAATTAGTTTCTCTCCCACAATAAACTAATTTATGCAAAAATAATATTTAAAAAAAACATGCAGCAGCCAACATTTCCTCACTCGCCTAAAGCGTTGCTCTGGATACAGTCTGCAGCACAATGTCCTACATCTGCAAGTTAATATCTTGCTTAAAATTTGAGAACGACACCGCGGCCTGTCTCAGTTCCACCAGAATATTTCTAATCAGATAATAAGCAGACTTCAGTGAAGTGTTCAGTGTTGACTAGGGATTTTATTTTTCCTGCATTGAGTCCCCAGGGGTTACTGCTGGCAGATAAGGACCATCATCTTGGCTTAAGCTCAAAACTGAATGACCAAGGAGCAGTTTTTTGCAAAGCTGGTAACCCCCTTTCCTCTGGGTCCTTTACCAATAAACTGGAGGTGGTGGTTTTCTGCACTGGATGGATGGGGATTGATTGAGCTGACTCCAAGCTGTCTGCTAAGGCTCCGAAAGTGCTGAGACCACTTAACATCTAATTGCCAATGGCCTCCGAGTGTGGAAAGACTATCTGGGAAATGAAGATGCACGTTTGACAATGTCACAAAGAGCTGCACGCATGCATGGAGTTCTGTCTGTTCTCAGCTTCAGATCACTTAAAGGCATCATCAAATATTATTGTCTCACTTAAAAATAACCAGGAACACCTTGAATAAATCAGTCCCTCCTAATCACACAAGATGCAAATCAGCAAACAGTTCTTTTCTAATGAATAAGGTGAAAAGGAACTGAGATGAGGTCTGTCCAGTTCCCTTAGAGAGTGGAATGCAGTACAGCTGAATGGATGGGAGCAGACTCAATGCTATCAATCACTCAGACAAGCAGCAATTACTTAGCCACGCCTGCAGACGCCCAGCTTCCCCGAAGTTTTTGGTAAAGTTAATATACCTCAATGTGTGCGTGGACTTGGTTTACTTATGGTGTGAGGACACAAAATTGTTGACACAGGCCAGTGTTCTTTCTGGATAGAAAACCAAAGCGTCTGTAATGGAAATAAATTATAGGGTCAAGACTTGGATAAATTAAAGCTTAGGGATAGATGTCTGTTGTTCAGAACAGAGGTTTAAATGTGCATTAAACCCATGCAAAGCAGGTATTTAAATAGCAAAAGCGAGTCATGAGAATTACCAGCAAATCACGTGATATGGACCCTCTTAATGCCTTGTTTATATAATTACAGACATTGCTATTTTTATGATCTGAGGGATTATGCAGTGGCCAGGTCAAGTACAGGATAAAACGTATTAAATGTCCTCTATATCTTCAGCTTAGATAGAGCAAGTATTGCTATGTTGCTGATATGCATTCTGTTTTATTAGTTGAGGTTCAAGACAAATGTATCTCAGAATGGTTGAAGATGGAAAAACAACAGGATTATGTGACAAATTGCTGAACAATTCTAAATTTAAAAAGTATTTAAGACACACTCAGTTACAAAAGAATGGTTTGATATCCCGTAATGTTTTGAACAGCTGAAGAATCTGTTGAGTTATTTAGTTAGTTATTTTGCTGTGAGGTATTCATGCAACATAACTGTGTGTCAATCTTTCCGTCTACACCGACTCCATAGATGTATGCATGTGAGTGTATGTTGTATGCGTGTATGTGACTACATGCATATATACTGTAGCTATGTTGGTAGATTTTACACGCATGCATAGTTAGCATTCACTTATTCTTGTCCACATTTTGTATAAGATGTAATAAGTTATAGTTAAAGCTGCCATCATCATCATACTGTAGCTGCGTAAGAAGTCTGGCTGTTCAGAGTTTATTGATTTTTATTTTTTTTTTAAACTAGACAAAAGTAAAATCAGTCAATGTAAGGTTGATGAGGGAACGTTATAGTCAACGGAATTGGAAGGTGATTTTTAATTGCCTTGTGTTTTGTCTCTTTGTATGCCACCATAAAACAGATGTTTGTTAAAATCTGTCTGAAATTAATCCTAATCGTAAAAATACATCAATAACTTTAAACATATCTATATGGTATTTTTTTATGCTAGCAGACATGTCATATGCAAAATAAATGGTCAAAATCTGAACATTCTACAGGGAGCATCATTGTGGAGTTACATCAAAGTTATTTCAAGGCAGGAAAGATTATTTTGCATGAAAAACTGAGTTTTTAGGGATTTAATCAATGAACCGAGAGAGACTTTAAACCAAAAATTACAGCTGGAGCGTTACAAATTGCAATGAAATTATTTAAAAATGCCATGTTCTGAAAAGAGTGGACCTGTATATGGATTCTATGAAGATCTGAATCTGAAAAAGTTCCAGCTGCTGCCATTAGATGTAAGAGAGATGTAACTGAGGCGACAGAGTGCATCAGTATGTTTGCTTGTGTGAGTGAACACAGATGAGAGAGGGTGAGTTGGAAAATGATGTGACATTTGATTCTGGCATAGAGGCATAAAGAAGCCAACATCAAACTCGCTTAACATTCTCTTAAATATCAAAGCAACGCTTCGCTTTGATACAGGATTTGTAGTTTTTTGGAGGCCGACACGACTCTATGCACATAGACGGTCAAAACACTCCTCCTAATTATCCACAGTGCTCCTGCTCTGGTTCTGTGTACAAGTATGTGTGAAGGACTAATTAACCACAAATGTTGAAATCTTAGTCACTGAGACTTATTTTGAATTCTTCTTTTAACTTTGACTGCAAAATTCGTGTACGTTCATTAGAGAAAACAGTGTGAAAACAGTGTGAAGGGGGGAATATGGTTACAGGCAAAGAGCATTCATTAAACGCAGTGGTGTGAGACCAAGCATTTATAAGTGTGTACTTTAAAAAAAAAAAAAAAGAGCAAGACTCACGTGTGAAATATTGATGACCCAAATGTCAAACCAAAGCTAAAACAGGACTAGCTGCAAACTGCGAACTAAAACAAGACGAACAGGCTTTTGGTGGTTTAAAGTGAGAGCTAGACGGCAGTTTGTGCTTTCTGATTGACTCCTTTTACTCTGTCCATTAATCTTCTGATTAAGTGTCTTCACATTTATTCTCTCCCCTTGTCTGTCTGCTTTCTGGCCTGTTTCACCCACACTTTCTCTCCTTCAGTCTACCTTAGTGTCTCTCACATGCACACACATTTCGAGTGTAAATACCTCGAACCCAGCAGAGTTAGTTAAGGTCGGTGAGAACTCAAGATGGTGCTGCCACAAGCATTTAGGAGGCACAAATCGGACAATAATTGCTCTTTTTTCTTGGCAGCAAAACGGAAGCTTCGCCCAGGAAAACAGTCCTTTATTTAATTACTATAGTATGCAGTTTATGCAATGGGACGGTCTCTTCTGGTGTATTGCCTATTTCTAGACATAAATCTTCAGATCTATCATGTTAAGCCTAATCTTCAAACTTAACTAACCGTAGTTAACCCTTTGAACCTCCAAAACTGCCAGCTGGTTTGACAGAAGTTATTCTTTTAAAAATGTCATAATTACACCGTTTATCAGAGCAAGACACAATAAAAACAGAAAGAATCGCTTCATTTTTAACTCACACTCATGACCTGCCATTCAATAGGGAAACTAAGCAAATCTAAGCAGAAAATTATGATATTTTATCAAAAATCACTTTCTTACTCATTTCTCATTTAAATTTTTGCCCGAAATAAGTAATTTGCTCTAACCAGAGTCTGTAAAAACAATAAAATTAGCACTAATCAGTACAACTGACAGACCATGATTGACTGAGCTGTGACTGACAGTCACAAGAGAAATTCAGAGACTTTTCTCAAAACCGGGTTGAACTGCAGACTGTTTACATAGAGCGGGAAGAATACTAATATGGAAACAAATTTAAAAAAAAAAAAAAAAGTAAGTAGTAAAATATCTACAGATTTTATTCCTCAGTTTGTTCATATGTGTGAAGGACACAAAACAGAGTTGTACATGTTGATTCCATTTTTTAAATGCTTTTAAATAATTTATAGCATTATAACTGTGTGATTCTGCACAAATACCATAATAAAGGTCTCTTTTTTTGTTGTGCTGTTTCATAAAGGCACAGGACTTTACATTCCACTGAAAAATGAGCCCATAGGTAATAAAACGTGACAGGAGTGAAAAATTCAGAAATCTGCTAAAGGTTCAGAAGGTTGACCTAATGTTTAAGTCAAACCAACATTAGTTAATTA
Source organism: Acanthochromis polyacanthus (assembly GCF_021347895.1). Lineage (NCBI taxonomy): Eukaryota > Metazoa > Chordata > Actinopteri > Pomacentridae > Acanthochromis > Acanthochromis polyacanthus. Next base: position 5,804,988 of record NC_067129.1, read on the forward strand.
TTAATTATTAATCCTAATCCTGTAGTTGTTTGTTTTTTGTAATCTAAAAACTGCTCTAAGTGCAGATCATGGCATATTTTGGTGGACTGGCAATGGAAATGGTGCATAACAGAATTTAAATATTTTGGATTTTCTTCTTAGAAAACACAATTGACTCTCAGCTACAGAAAAGCAAATGTGATGTAACAGCTTTTTGTCAATTGGTTAGTGGAATATTCACTGGCAAACAGAGAAGAAAAGTATTGTGACTTTAACACACATGACTATGATTTCTCAAATGTTGCTGAGAGTGTCAGGTGGATGTACAGATGAGCAGCAAGGCCATCAAGTCAATCAATATCACACTTGAGTCCTCAGTTTAATCGAGTAGAAAACCAACTCTCATGCTTGGCTGAGGTTTCCGTGTTTTCGGTCCCACTGGTCATTCCACCAAAAAGCCAAGATGGTAAAAAAAAAAAAAAGTAAGGATGAGCCATGAGTGTTGAGGGGAAGTTGTTTTGTCCTCCAAACAAACAAACTGACTGACTCACCACCACCTCTGACATGTCTGATCAGAAATAAATCCACGATAAAGACAGTCTGGCATGGTCAATCCGAGGCACATGCAGCACACTTTGATTGTGAATATGTGCACAAACGCCACATAAACGCTGCCACTCGACAGACTTTTGTATGAGTCATGTGCCTTTTCTCTTAAAGGCATTAGAGGAGATTTATTTCCTACGACTTTGAACGTAGCATGCACATGCGCACATACAACCTCTCCCTCGCCCCTGCTAACCTCCCCCCTCTTAACATTTACGAAGAAACGCCGCCCTCCAGAAACTTGCGTAGCACTCGTGAAGTGTCTTTTACGGCTGGATCCCCCTGGATCTTCATCTGCCATTATGTAAAAAAAGATGAGCAAAACAAGTCGCCAGCTAACTACGAAGCTCTACAAAGCAACACATACAGAAAACACGGAAGTCCAAGGCGTACGTAATCTACGTAACTAGGCCTGAGCCGGAAGATTTTTGATTGACAGGAAAGGGAGCAAACCAAACGCCTCGGTCCGAGCGCATTGATTGGTTGATGTTTTTCAGGTCCTGCCATGTCCACAGTTATTTTTTTTATTTTTATTCTTTTAGAGACCATACATAAAAGTCCACTAAAGGTCAGTATATTCATTTTATGTGAATCAGACAAATTAAACAAAAAAAAAAAAAAACATCCTCCATAATGCCTTTAAGATGCAACGCTAGCTGCAGAAACTAATAAGCACTCTCACAGATACAGGCGTACACAAGCATTTGCACAAATAAAAACTCACACACATGCAAGGCTTCTGTAGATGGGTACAGAAAGTCAACAACTATCAGCATAAGTGAGTGGTTTTGTGTTTCTCAGTTATTCATGCAGTACATTCAGTGTAATAGCTGCTAATCAGCAACATCCCTCCGGAACTGACTGACCTGGTGCGAAACTGAGCTTTATATTTTATGCCGTTTCAGCAGTGTCGCTACTCTACTTAGAGTGTAAATTGGTCTCCTATGACAATAAGAGGCCCATTTCCTTTAAAAACAAGTCCAGCCTCCTTCTCACTCACTCCAGTTCTGACCACAGTGACACGGTAATTGGAACGTGGTTGAATATGAATGAAATCTCAAGTGACCTGCTGTCAGAATGAATTAGAAACGGTACCAATTACGCTGTTTGTCACAGGTAGGTTTAAGGTCACAAAAGTTAACCGTGTTACTCTTCATATGACAACATGACTAATGTGATTTAAAAGAGCCTGTTTCATTTTGAAACTGTGCTTTGGCTTTTATCACCTCACCTTATTAGCTGATTTCACTGCCTTTTGTGTGTTTTTCGGAGACATTACACAAAAACTCCCCAACCAAATTTCATAAAACTTGATGGAGAGGTGGAATATGAGCACAGGGAGAACTCATTAAATTTTGGTACGGCTCCCCATCACTTTATTCAAAATTGGTGGACAGAGCATTGGCCTTGGCAGAGGTCTGCAGTCTCTGAGTGCAACTCTCGTGTTGAAAATATAATTGAAAACAATCCAAACTTTTGCAACTGTTGGAGAACTCACCTCCTGAATAGTAAATAGCAAGCCTTTGAATAGAGGTCAGAGAGGAAATAGTGCAGAAAAACAGAGCATCTGACATAATTGTTACAGAAATATCCAATTAATGATTGATTTCCAGGTTAAGATATAGTTTGCTTCTAGAGTTTGTAGAATATTAGTCTGCACAACTGCAATATGGAAATGTCAATTGAATAATAAGACACAACAATAAGACATGCAAAATCTTATACTAAATTAATGCATTTAATGTCTGAAAATGTAATTTTCCAAAGTTTATTATATCATCATATTAGTTTCAAGTGAACTTTTGTGCAACATCTTACATTAACCCTCATGTTGTCCTCATTTACAGGCACCAAAAAAATATTGTTTCCTTGTCTGACAAAAATCCAAAAATTCAGCAAAAAATACCCAAATTTCAGAAAATTTGATAAATAATTCCAGAAAAGTTTCCCTTAAAAGTTTTATTTAAAAAAAAAATCCCCCAAATTTGGCAAGAAAATTCTTGTAAATATTTTCAAAAAATTAGTAAAATTTTCCAAAAAATCCTAAAAGTATCTGAAATTATTACATATATATATATCAGTAAAACTTAAAATATTTTCTTTAAGAACATTCACAAAAATAAATTTCTTGGTGAATGTTCTAAAGAAACTTTTTAACATTTCTTTTTCCACTAAAAATGTTCCAAGATTTCCCAAAAATGTTGAAAAGGTTGACATGAGAATTTTCACTGGTCAATTTTGACCCGCAGGACAACACGAGGATTAATAGTTGTAGAATTCATATCCCTTGTAACTATTAGATTGCATAAACATAACAAAATAAAAATGAACAGATGTATCACCATGAAATGGAAAATAATCAGCCAACCAGTTGCTATTTTGCCTCTATTTTTTACTGTGCAGCTGCAAAGGACTGAAAAAGTACAGTACAGAAAGTTTGAAAACATCCATTAGCAGCTGTTGCTTGATGCCTGGACCAGCACTTTGTGTAGCGAGCAGAGAACAGCAGTCAGGCTGACGATTAGCACCTGTGCATTATGTTGAAATGGTGCAGACTTTTCATTAGCCTCCCTGGCATCCAGCCTGCTCGTTCTCCCTCATCATTTTCTCTCTGTCTCTCTTGTCCTCCAGTTGCCCCCACCTTCGTCTCATTTTGTCTTTCTTCCAATGTCTATCTCTGCCTGGCCACACATGCATTTCAATGTGACCTCTTGGTGGCCTCCAGGCAGCCGGTCTGATGGGAGAGAGCATCCTGCACCAAGCTTTTAGAGACAGAGAGGCACCCCAGGCCACTTCGGTAATGGAAGTCTCCAGAAACCACAGGGACTCGCAAGCTAATGGTAACAGACCTTACAGAAAAGACTCCCTCTCCCTCTGTCAAAGGTAACAGTTATGACATGTAGCGCTACACACTAAAATGAAATAACACTAAAGCTGCTGCATTTTCCAAATGGAACAAACCAAACACAAAACATATTCCTGCTTTAAGTTGATTATAGACCTTAAATCCTGCAAGACAGCTCCTCACATTGCAATATTCCAGGAAAAAAAAATCCAATTTTCCATGATATTATTACACTTAAATAATAAAATAAAATCAAAATAACATTGCCAATATTCTGAAAAGATCACTTGTACTTCTTGTACTTAATGTAATATTAGACTCCTTGAGAAGGAGTTTTCTCCCACGCAGTAATCCATCTTCCATGCACCTTTTATGAGGTAAATGAACTAAACCTCGTCTGAATGTTGAATGATTTTTGTTAGTTTCAATTTATATATTGAACGCCTGCAGCATAAAAACCTTGTCAGTGGATCTCGGAAGTAAAATGCCTAATCAAGACTTGGCTGTTCAGCACAAAGTACTGCAATTATGGTGATGAGAGACACACACACACACACACACACACACACACACACACACACACACACACACACACACACACACACACACACACACAAACAGACCATCTGACCACAGCACCTTTGCTGAAATGGACACAGCCGACCGAGCGCTCACACTGTGACATGTTGGATGGATGCCGACAGCCCTCTGACCTTCCTCCCACCCTGTCGCCCAGCACTTCCCTGTGACTGACAGCTTCCATCAGTCTGTGTCTAATTCTGCCTGAGTATGCACACATTGATGCAGTAACATACACACACCCCTCGCCAAAAAGCACACGGACAATTCATGCCAAATATTGGACCTAAACTCCACATACAGACAAGAGAAACCTAATTATTTCTATAATTGAGCAACCAAACTTCTTTCTGCAGTGACTGTACATATTTCCGATATTTTATTATTCTTGCCAGCCCAGATTGTGTGATCTTCTGCTTCACCAGGTCACCTTGACTTGAGGCCAAATACCTGACATGCTGAGATGTTGCTTTCAAGTGTTCATCAGTGCCTGCAGTGTGAAAAGTAAATGAGGATGTGATGCGCCCATTTTGCAGTTGCACAATTATATTGTTTGTAAGTACAAGAAGATCTCACTATTACTTACAATGCTTGTGACGCAAGAGTCTAGAACTGAGCTTTTCTTAGATTACGCTCCTTAATGGAGCCTGTACCTCAGCAGACTATAGTGCCTGCTTAAAGCCACCTGATAGGTTTACTAGAGCTTTTACTTCATTTTTCTTTTAGGAATACTCTGCCCTTGTGAAACATTATGGCATTACTGCTGTTCTAAGAGCTGAAAAGCACATGAACGGGGAACAACACTGAATGATGTCTTTGCTCTGCATAGAAATGTAATGCATTAGTAAGATTGCATAAGAAGTAAGAAAACGAGGGAGTCCCTGAAGCAACTCAAGCTTTTACCCCATGATGTTTCAGACTTTTGATAATGTACCTCTTCTTTTCCTTTGACAGTTATGCTTTTTTTTTTTTTTTTTTTTTACAATACCATGTTACATCATAGTAGTATTTGTCCCAAAGTTGGATGGGATACATCATGAAATGAAGTGACCTATAGAGTTTGTTAAAAGAAGATCAGCTTTCAACAGTGAACATTATCATTGTGCACTCAAGTTATTAGTTTTATTATCCAGTTATGTCATTTCTTTCATTCTAGCCAAAATGGAATTCAGCATAAAATTTGTTGAGAATAACACTAGTACTTTTTTTTTATTATTTCACTTCTTTGACTGTGTGTTGACAACACGTCACCAGGCAGATTCTGTGAGAGAGTAACAAGGAAAACAATAATTACCTCCCTGCTGTTGTATTCCTTAGTCTGACTACTGGCTGAACAGTTTGAGTGACTGTCCACTCCTCTTCTGTGTGTTACTGGTTTCAAAATGCCCTCCACTACGGGAAACAATGACAACAACACAGAGCTAGCAACCTGCCACACTAAAAAATGTCAAATTTTGCCAAGGATTTGGAGGCAGCCCTGCTGGTTTTTATTGTGATTTTAATTTTTTAGTTTTATTTCTGTACATAGTATTTTGCCTTTATTATTTCCATTGCACTGACTGCTCTACGTGCCTTTGAATTGCCCCTTGGGGACAAATAAAGTTTTTTGAATTGAATTGAATTGAATTGATTTAGTCTTTTTTTTTTTTTTTTTGCCTGTCACTATTTCAAAGGAACACTGCCTTGCATCCTTCACTTAGCTCCTCTCAATTCGATTGTAATTGGTTTAAATAAACACAGACAAGCTACAGCATTTTCTTCCTAATAGCAGAGTGATGATGAGGTACAGTCAGACCGTTCTGCGCTGGAGAATGGTCTAACTATGCTTTCATCAACTAATTAGGTCACAGTTTACATCCACATCTGTCCAGACTCAAATGATATATTTAGTGAATACTTTTGAAGGCATCTACAACAATGTGTTAAGTGTTTTTATGATTAGCTTAGATGGAACAAAAAGTTGTAGTCATGGCACTACACAATGAAAGACAAATACGTATGTTGTTGCAAAGAAGCTTCAAATTCTAAATCACTGATGCTTTACAAACATCTTCAAACCCAGCGGCACAAATGATTTATAAAATCACCACAGCGTCGAAGCAGCTCTCAAGATTAGTGTCACCAATTCACTATCTGACTAAATGTTAAATACGGTCACAATCTCCCCTTCTGTTGCTGAGTTACGCTGTTGAATAATGGATAGAGAGGTGTTTCTGGAGGAGATCATGATGCCACAGTGAAGATGACCTTTTAAATCTGTGAAATTTAACTTTATCATTTAGTCATATTGGACATTTGAGTGAAAGTTTGTCATAATTAGACTATTTCCTTGAGCTATGGCCAAGTAAGCTGGTTGTGAGGTCATAGTGACCTCGGTCTTTGAACACCAAAGTCTAATCAGCTCATCATCAGAATGTGATGAAGGAGGTACAACCCAAAAATAAGCCTGTAGCCATGACTGCCACTGGTTCAGAGGCATAGAAAGGTCTGAGGGACTAGAAACTCTCCACTAGATCTAAACAGTTTCACCAGATGACACTGTAGAAACTCCTGGAATATGAATGGAATTCAAAGCTTGACAAATAACATTTCTTTCCAGCATGGGGAAGTACTGTTTTCCTGCATGTCGCTTTTCTTCTGCTTAAATCTGAACTGATGTGTGGCTCGCGTAGAGCATATTACACCACCTGAACTCAACGCATTCATCACACCAAATAGCGAACCAGTAGTCTCAACAAGTTTATTTTTTGGGATGTTTCCTCCATCAACAAACAAATCAACTGCAAAATCCACTTTAAAAAGAGATGACAAAACTAAAAACTGAATCTGATGCTTAATGACATCTTTGTCCTCTGTCTACACTGTAAAAAATGTTTGCACATTTTACGGTGAAAAGACAGTTTGATGCAGTTTATATAACACTGCATCACCATAAATAGGTTAATCAGGAGAAAAAATGTGTTTTTTTAAAAATATTTTTTCTCTTGAAAAAATCCATTTCCCAACTCCTGCGCAATTTTTAATAGAAAAATGCTGTAATGTGTAGAACAATACTGTAATTTTTGCATTTAATTCCCAAAAAGAATACAGTTTTCCCCAGTTAAATGTACATATTGTTGTGCTGATATTGGAAACATGCTGCAATATTTATAACATGGCAATTTCTGCATTTATTACATGCAAAAATACAGTTTACCAGTCAAAGTAATGTACTTTTGTGTTAATAGCAGACATATGCTGCCACCACAATTTTTGCAAGTTACACAAACTTTAAAATATGGAATGAAGCGTGTTTTTTTTAACCCTAAAATCAACAATATCATTACATTTCTTTCCTGTAAATGTAGAAAATGTTTTACCGTCATTTTACAGTAGCAATCTGGCAACCACAGCTGCCGGAATTTTACCGTAAAAACAACTTTTTTTTTTACAGTGTATTGTCTATGCAGTGTGAGTGTATCATTGGCCTTTGTGTCAGAGCAGTACAGTGCCAATAAGGGCTCCCCTTACACAGTGGGACTTGCTGGCACATCAATAAGCTGATCGCACCAAAGAATAAGATTCTTCAAACTCAGTATTGCCGAACATGCTCAAAAAATAACTTCTGTAAGAGTGAAAAAACTTTTTTTTTTTTCTTTTTGCTCCTGTCTTCCAAGTGTGTTTGGCTGCATGCTGGGTGCAGAGAGACATCTGGGGTCATGGCCAGTAGCAAGCGCAGTGACAGCAAGAGGAGAAAAAAAGGGAAGTGAAGCAGGTGGTGAGAAAGGAGAGAGAAAGAGAAAGGTGAGGAAAAAACACATCTGAGGTGAATGAAAAGAGGCCAGAGGAAGGAGAAGGGGGGCGAGGCAGGGAACAGCTTTCTGCATGTGACTGGCTCAGCGCAGTCGATTTGCTTGCAGGTAATCTCTCCCTGTCTCTGACCTTGAGCGCTTACCTCAGGACAATCATAACTTATGCCAACTCAACAGAGTGGGAGAGACAGGAAGGGGGAGAGAGAAAGTGGGTGAGTGGGCACAGCGCTGATCCAAGCACATCTCTGGAGGAAACCACCCCCACCCAGGGGGGAGTTTACGCTGCCAACAGCATTAACTTCCAACTTTTTTTTTTGTCCAACACAGCATGCAATCAAGCAAGAAAGCAAGCACCGGCATTGTTTGTCTGATGAGTCTGTACGCTGCACTTCTCCCTCTGTTGTTGTTCCCTCAGCATCCCCTCTGCGTTCCCTTTCTATCCTTTCTTTTTATTTTAATGTGCTTCTTCTCATTCATCCCCACCAAGGGAGGACTTTATTTTGTTTCATTTACATTAGTAATTAAAAAAGATAGCTATTGATTCCACCAAAGTAGCTTTCAAAAAGATTAATTGAAATTTAAAAGGCAGAAAAGAGGAGGAGGTAAAGAGAGGATAGAAAATTGATGCCACGGTACAATAGAGGGAGAGTGCACCAAGTCAGTGATCAGAGTTTTGGTGTTTTATATCACAGAGAGATGATTAAACCTGAGAACAGCAGTTAAACTGGTGAGTCAAAGGCAGGAATAAACAATTATTATGATAAATGCGCTTTTATATTTAGAATCTGGACTGCAGGGACTGTTCTTGTCTCTTTGTCTTTGGACAGACATCTCTGCTTGACAGAAAACCAGGGTGCCTTCCTCTCAGATGTTGTAGAGCAGGAGTGCTTATCAAGAATTAATGACGCCTTTCAGATGGAACCTTAACAAGCAGTACTTATCAGACATCTCAGAATTACGATTCCCATCGCTCAATAAGCTCTGGATTTCAAATTCTGATGAAAGACTCGCTTAAAAGCACCTGATGAGTCATCTAAGATTAGCACTCGCATTGCAAAGGAGCCGTTGAGGGGAAAGATTTCCTCGACCCCAAATACGGTGATGCAAACGGGAAGCCGACGAGAGTCGCACAAAAGTGGAGCTTGGATGAGTGAGCAAACTGCATTTTCCTTTTAGCAACTTCTCAGGGTGAGATGAGGTTTGTGAGAGTTCCCCGGCGGTCAACACCTTTCTGGATGACTCAATCTAAGACTGTGTGAGAGGCGTCTTTTCAGATAGATGACGCTCTTACTTTGTGTCCTGGCATTCACTGATTAAATGGTAAGGATACAATCATCGTAAAAATAAAATTGGTGATGGTGCGCACTACGGAAATCGATCGAATGGCCGTAATTGTTGAGGATAATAACTAATGTTGAAGCACAAGCTTTTTGTGGAGAGGTGGAAAGCATTCATACTGAGCTTAGGATTCTCAAAGCAGCCTTTTGTGTACATATTTAATGAACTGAGGAGTATATTCTGTCAAAGTCTATTTTAAGGCTTTCTGAGTTTGAATTAAAAAAGCAGCACCTGAACTGTCTGTAAAAGGAATTCACTCATTCAGAGAATACTTAGACTGAGACAAGCAATTGTACTTTGAAATACTCAATAAAACAGGGCGGCTTACCAGAAGTTGACCAGGAAAGGATGTTCAAGGTTCTGCATGATCTGCAGCTCCTTCAGAACATTCCTCACTTCATTTCGTTCCACACATTTCAGCTTGTTCATGTACTTCATGGCGTACATCTTCTTGGTGTCTTTCTTCTGCACAATGCAGACCTGATAAGATCAGAGAAGTGTACATTTCATTTTGCAGTGCAGTGCTGCAGGCTTAAGAAAAGGACTCATATTTTGCTCACATAGCATCCACATAAAATGTAATCCTCACTGTCAATATGACAACATATGATAAACACCCAATCTTGTGAAGAATTACAGTCATGGAAAAAAATGATTAGACCACTCTTGTTTTCTTAAATTACTTGTTCATTTTAGTGCTTGGTTCCACTAAAGGTACATTTGTTTGGACAAATATAATGATAACAACAAAAATAGCTCATTAGAGTTTCATTTAAGAGCTGATATCTAGACATTTTCCATGCTTTTCTTTTTTTGTAATTCACTTTTTATTGCTTTTTAGAACATAAAAACAATAGAATAGTAGAACAAACACATTAATTGGACTTGAAAACTATTCCCTTATAATAACAAAATGAAATGAATTCCATACTTTTCTTGATAATAACCAATATCAATTAAGTTTTTTGCATCAATAACTATGTCATTTTACTGCCAAAAACAGCTTTTAGACATTCCATGTTTTCTTTTCTGTCTGTTTTAGTCACATGATCCACACAGGAGTTAGTACTTGATTGCATAACCATTGTTTCTGATGACTGCAGCCATGCGTCTCTTCATGCTCTCCATCAGCTTCTGACATTGTTCTGCTGTCACAGCAGCCCATTCCTGTTGCACAAATTCAAACAAATCTGCTTTGTTTTTAAGCTTCTGGTTCTCCGTAATGATTTTCTACAAGTTTTCAATTGGATTTAGATCTGGTGATTGAGCAGATCAAGGCATGGTTCCAATGTTCTGGTTCTCCATCCAGGCTTTAACTGACCTTGCTGTGTGGCAAGGGGCAATGTCTTGTTGGAAAATCCAGTCATTGGAGGAAGGAAAGAGTTTTCCAGCTGATGGAAGAAGACTGTTTTCAAGAGTAGCCCCAAACATGACCTGGTTCATTTGCCCTGTTCCACCCATACTGGAAGATCGTCACTAAACCACCCCCATGTTTTACTGTAGGGGCAGACAGTCTGGTTTGTAGCTTCTCCAGGCTTCCTCCTAACCAGTAAGTTGGCTGGAGTGGCCATCAACTGAGAATTGGATTAATCACTGAAGAGAACCATAGCCCAGTCATCAACAGTCCGATCCTTGTGATCCCCAGCAAAGAGTAACAGGTTTTCCTCTGTCTTTCTTGATGAAGGGCTTGTTCTGCACTGTGTGACTTCAGACCAGCTTCATGAAGTCGGTTTCCAACTGTCCTTGCTGAACAAGCTACATATCTCGACTGCTTATGACATGAAATGGCCTCTCATATACCCTGGTAATACAATTAAGCTTAAACATGTCAAATAAGACATAAAGTATGACGTAATCAGCTGTATTTTTGTCATTTTCATTGTATTCTTAAGGTAATATATCTTTAGTGGTACTGGGCGTTGAAATGAACGAGAAACTAAAGAAAACAAGGGTGGAGGAATCATTTTTTTCATGGCTGTACGTAGTTTTTAAAATGCCATGTGATCCTATTTTTCTCAAAGTTTCGGAAAATATTAACATGAATTAAAATAGAAAGGTGTCTCTTTACTGGTTGATAATTATTTTACAAATATGAATATATTTATGAAATGAATCACTTCATCAACTCCAAAAAAAGCATTTTAACACATTAAAATTAAATGTTTTTTTCATCTCCACAGTGTTGCAGCATACAGCCGTAGCGTGTTTTCTATCATTCATCATGTTTGTCTACAGCTTTTCTGCATGTGCCGCATAAACACATGGAGCATTTGTAACATCCCTGCAATAACCATAAATGTTGCCCGTCTAACAAGGTTGGAAGGAAACTTTGAAAGGAGAGAGATTTATCTTTAATCTCTGTGTTCACGATTTTAATCCTCTCGTAGATGTTTAACTTTTCACACCGGTACATTTTGCATTTTAGAGACGGGAAATATTTTAGCATTCATTAGAATTGCTAGTGCGTGTCAGAGGGGAGAGCAGTCGGTTCTTTCAAAATAAAAATCGTGACAGCAAAATGCAAAATTTAACACCTGATGCAAACTGGAGTAGTGTTTAACGTGTGTTTCTACCGAACTGATCCGCACACGGTTATTGCTTCTGACAGTGTGTCTGATAGTTTTCAACATGCAGAGGTGTAATACCCCATATTTATTTGTAGTCATGCTTGTCTGTGCTACAAGCCTCAATAAGCCAGTGATTACTGCTATCTAAGAGAGTGATCTGTAGACCAGCTGGCACAGTTAATCAGCCAAACCCTGATCGCATCACTCCTCCCATTGAACAGCTTGCCATCTACTGTGATTAGACTGCTTATCTGCTGTTGGACACAGTGTTGATGCTGCGTACATACATGTGTATGCAAGTGCATCTCCATATGTGCTTACGTGCACTCTAAATGCTGATTTGAATTACTTCGCACTGTATGGCTTAACAGCAAGAGGGAACATGACTGCTATCACCTCTAATTTGTTTCCGTTGTGCTGCCGTTTTTTTCTCGAGCATGTTAAACCGTAAAGCTTCACTCAGCTGTACTAGCCGATAATGTCTGGCTATAGAGAGGACGTGGTATTATTTGTAACCGGATGCAGGGCCCTTATGTTAGCAGGGCTCTGCGAGGAAATCGAATTGGACTGTGTGGAACCCAGACAAGCGGTCGATCAACAGAATAAACGAATGGTGGCTTGATGGTTTAAGTCAAGCAACAGCAACATTTATTAAATTTGAGCTTCTACATAGTGTGGACTTGTTATTTAATTTGAGTAATCTGAGTAACATTGGAATGTTGGAGAAAAACAACCTAATAACATCATCTTGATTTTTAGGAAACTGTAAAAGGCTAATGTATAATTGCTGGACTTTTTGTAACATAGTTGGCAGGTATCATAGTTGACATTTTTGCTGTTTTCAGGCCAAAAATCAACATGGCCGCCTATAACCAAACACCACATGGATTTTTACACAAAGATTCTTCTAAAATATTATATATACAACTGAGTAAAAGTGGAACTGAAAGTTATTTCTAAAGATACTGTCGTAAACCTGTTGACATGCGATAAATCCACACTTGACTCACACACTACTTCATATATAACTCAGAAAGCCTCGGAGTCTTGCCAGTCTTTTCTTCAGGAGGAAATGATCTGGAATTAACACACTTCCTTGAGAGGTGTTTTTGTAATGAGTGACTTACAATTTGTTATTTTTCGTATAGAATTTGATAAATTGCCAAAAAAATAAATATCTGTGATGATTATAGCAACTTAATATAAAGAACACAATCAAAACTAGTTTTGAATAACCTCATTTTACTATTCCTCCGCTAATTAGATGGTGGTTGTGATTAAATTTGGATGGTTATTTAGTTGACATTTTAGTGATATCCAGTCATTTTTTAATAATAAGTGATTGTTTCCATAATAAATAATTATGAAATTTGAATAATGAACATAAAAAGCATTACTTTTTTGTACTTTTAATAAAAATGTATGCAAAATATATCCCAAAGACTTCAAAAGCCTCTCAGTTACATTGTGCGTATATGTGCATGTATTTGATTTTTTTATCATACATGTTTCATACATGAATTTATTGACTCCTAAACAACATCAGTTGCCTCCTAAAACATGTTTTAGTGTCTTAGTTCATGTATTGTGTTACTTTGGCATTCACGTTTCCTTTTCTGTGACCAATTTGACTTGGTTTAGGTTCATTTTTGAACATAAACTACTCTCTTTTTTTGGTGTTAATTGATATTTTTTCAATTTTTTTCCAGTCTGAAAAGACACGATGGTAAAACTAGACTTACCTTTCCAAAACTCCCCTTTCCTATTGCCCTCAAGATCTGGAAATGGTCAAAATTGACTGTGGGGAGAGAAAAAGAGGAAAATGTTCAGTGTTTCTCCAACATTATATACCTGTAATACATTACTACAACATATATAACATAGTATTGCTTCTAATATATTATGGGGACTTTTTGACCATTAAAATTGCGATTCATCACCAACAACAATCTTGACATAATAAACCCAAACTTATGAAGTGCATATGTATCCATCTGTACTGCAAATAAGTGCACTATATTCAAATCTTCTACAGGTAAAGTCATATTCCACAAATGCTGCTATTGAAATGAAAGTAGGTCATTGAGGCATTATAAATGGAAATAGTTGAATACTAAGTGTCAATCCTGTTACAGTAGGCTCCGTGTGAAGTTTGCTTTGAGCTCTTTTGAACAATACGCCACTCAGGCTGACGCAGATGGGGGTCTCCAGGGCAACCAGAAGTCGCTGACATTATATGGCAGAGAGCGAAAATAACCTTCAGCGCAAAGATCTCGTGTGAACGCTGCACGTTTCTCCCTAAACGGCCGCTTTAAACATCCTAAAAGAAGATTTTTTTTTTTATTATTATTTTGCAGCTTGGTGTCCTCCCTGCCTCCGTATCACTCCCTCTGCGTCTCGCTCGCACACAGCCTGAACCAGAGCTTAACTCCCCATCTCACTCTCCTCCGTCTATCAGCAACATTTATCGCCAATTGGAACCGGATGGGGCTGTTTGTTTCTTGCTGTCATGACAACCGGGACAGAAGGTTTTCCCTCTCTGCTGTTTCCCCGAGGATGGAACAGCTGCTGCACACTCTTTGCACTCATCTGACCACACACACACACACACACACACACACACACACACACACACACACACACACACACACACACACACACACACACACACACACACACACACACACACACACACAGACTCACAACTGCATTCACAATCATTATCAAAACACACACGTTTATAGGACATTTGGTCCAGACTTAAAACATTACCTGCCTCTTTCTGCAGCAGTGCACTCACACACACACACACACTCATACGTTCTGCCTGCTGTCACTAGATCTATTGGATGTGACAGTTAATGTTATGCTCTGTTAGTCACGTATCACTGGCACTTCCTCCTCTCTCACTATCTGTGTTGGAGTGTTTACAAAACCCACTCTGATAGGGTCCATATGAGGCCTCTCTTATAATGCACACACACACATATGTCAGCATACACACACACACACACACACTTCAGATGGTCATTTTCCTGTTGAGCTACTTGGAGATTCCTTCCTGATGGGTTTTTCAGAACGACAGCTGCGGTTGAGGATCAGATAGCGAGTTAGCGAGCGATGTGCAGACTGATATTCTACCAGCAGAACTTTGGATGCTTCCTAATGTGCTGCATTAAATGATGGACACATGAGCAACAGAGCGTGTAATGATCGAAGTCTGCACATGAGTGGAATTGACACATTGACAGTCTTTCCGTGGCTTTAAACCAGCTGAGCAAATCATCTGACGGAGGAACTCATCTGCTAGTCAATTTGAATTTGACTGACACATGCTAATCAGCTGGGATTGAAAGTAATCACGCTTGTTCGGTTGGAGCCTCGCGCAGTCGCTCACACTCTGTAATTGCCTGCATGTCTGCTTTTTCCAACATGCTACGTTTGACTGTGTCCAAACTGAGGTGGCTAGATTTGAAAATTCATCGTTTTTTGGGCATAAGTGGATGCTCACGCTGGCCCTCGTGACCAAGAGCAGCCAGTCAGGCCAGGATTTTTACATTTAAAACAAAAACAATATACATGTGTCCATCTCAGGCCCATTAATTCCCACTGAAGTCATAAATATTCAAAACCAGTGCACAAATATATAATTAGGTTTTTAATAAAAGGCTCATTAATTCCCTAAAATCATTTTGCACCTCAGATTTTCAAACCAGAAGGAGATGCGCATTTCTTGAAGACTGTTATCACAGTTGATTAACACATATTTGCTTCTCTCTTGAAGATTTACGGCAGCAATACAGCGTAGGTGAGATTGCTTGGAAAAACAAAATTCCACTGCCGCTATGATGTGTTTTTGATCATTTATGGATAACAGTGAAGGTCTATGGAACAGAGGAGTTTTATTTTTGGCAAAAGAGGCAATATTGCATCTATGTTATCCATGAAAACAACACGGATGCTGTCATTAGCCTGCACATATATGGCGGTTTTGTCATACAGCGTCATGTCTCACTCCATGCGTATGACCTTGATGCCATAATTCATTTAACCTGTTCAACAGGTGGCATTTACGGGAAGTTATAAATCAGCACAGTATAAGCATCAGGACTCCATACATTTTAACTGGTAAAGCTGTAACAGCTCAACTCAGAAGAGTCTGTTCCGCTTCTTACCAGGTGCTGGATTCAATGCACTTCTTCAGAAAACCTGAATGAAATTTCCACAACTAGTCGCCTCTTTGTGGACGTAAAGTCTTTGTGTTTCTTCCCTCTCTCTCTGTCTGTCTCCTCTCATTCCTTCTTGTAAATCATCTAAGGACCCTCCAGTATGGGAACATCAACATTCATGTGTTGCTCTGACAACTGAAACAGAACCCATGGGTCCACACATGTGCCGCCGCAATGTGGATAACGTCTGGTGAGCAGTAAACAGGGTCCGTCCATTAAGCGGAGTTTCCTGGTGGTAAACGTACGTGGCACATGAGGGACACATGAAGTACACACACATCATTCTCTGAGGAAATAAACATGTCTTGACAGAGTTCACCTTCACGCACACACACCACTGTATAAATCAGCTAATATGGGTTTAGTATAAACTGTAAAATGTGCATTTGAAAGCAGTCTGTTAATTTATTCCATAGATACATTCTAATTCCTGACTCTGGGTCTTTTTTGTTGCTGCTTGTGATGCAAAATATTTCCCATCTAGGTTGTTTTGCATCTACGGTATGCTAATTTCCTATTGTTTTAGAGGCATTTGCAAGGAACTCTACAAAGATGAATGATTATGTATGTAAAAATGTCACAAATTAAAATCTACAGGAGGTTTTTTTAAAAAAAAAAATGTGTCTTAGCGAATCAGACACACAGCTGCACAGATATTTTAACCCTGTAACAGAAATACAATATTTTTTTTAAATTTATAGATAGATAGATAGATAGATAGATAGATAGATAGATAGGTTTATATATTATTTAGATTTTTTTGTTTATTTTTTGTTCATTTTTTTCTATATCTGTTTTATATATAATTTTTCTTTTTTGTTCTCATTTTCTTCCACATTTGGGTTTATATATTATTGCCATCATTATTATTATTTTTATTCATTTATTGATTTTTATTATCATTATTCTTATTTGGGTCTTACATGGTTAAATAGTCTAAAATATATGGGAAAGAAACAAATGTGCAACCACAATCTATAATAGAAACAAAAATGAAATAACTTTACAAGAGCCATGTTAAGTAAAATACTCCTCATAACTTCAGCTGCTCAGACACTAACCTTTGCTAACGGCGGTTACGCACCTTGACGATCTACTTTGAACGTGTCAGCATTTATAAATGTTAACTGCAGAATTAACAAACATGATTTCCATGCCTGTCGATATCACCTTGCAGTGACCTTTGACGCCTCTGAAGTGTAAAATGAAAGCTCAATTTGCATCTTTACTGCTTTTCAAGTGTGTCGTCAACACACAGACCACTGACGCCCATCAGAAGATAGGATTAGAGCTTCTTGGCACATTAGAAGATACATTGGAAACAACCAGTACTCTGCAAACATGCTGGTTGTGTTTGGTTCTAATCACCATCTAGACCCTTTGGTTCTATATTGTATCTTTATCATGGCTTCCCTCCTTCACTTTTCTGCCCCCAATTATCTCTCCCTGTATTCCTCCCTCATTGCACAGTGTTTCCCAGGTATCTTGGGAGTAAACGTACTGTATACAGAGCAGTGAGGGGAGAGAATAGCCACGCTGCAATGTCAAGCACTCGCAACAAAGTCAAGGAACACACATCTCAAAAGGAGAACCCTTTCCGTCTCTGATGTGAGTTTCATCAGCAGGGGGATTACTTTGTTTCCAGTGAGCGCAAGGCTTTTTTTTCCCCCTTTTCTAAATTCAGAATGATGTGTCTCTGTGTTTATGATTCCCCTGCCCTCGGTGAGATCGCCCACGCTGTTTTGTTGGAAGAGAAGTCAGAGAAGGTGCACTATCGCATTAACTTGGAGTTCAGAGAAGGTCTGTTATGAGTGGCATTTCCAGAACAGCACGCTGGATGACTAAGCAGCAGGGTTAACCATGAATAATGACTTCATGTTTGATGGAGGCTGCCTCCAGTGAAGAAGAGAAAGCCCTCAGATATGAATTTCATTAGAGGGAGCGATGCACTAATTTGACTGGGAAAAAAATATCATTTGGGTTTGTCACACAATGGTGACATTTGTACAAAGAAATAAACTAAAAATTCAGATGTTAATTCATTATTTCCCTCTAAAACAGCCATTTAAAAGAGATGTTACATCCTTCGCTTGCAAAAAGAAACAAAGTTCGTCTTTGATGCCAGACACAAAGAAAAACCTCCAAAGTAAGGAAACAAAAAAAACCTGGGAAAGCCACCTCACTTCTGACTAAATCACTGACTCATGTAACACTGACTTACTTGACGTCCTTGGGGTGCAGCCAGAGTGGAATTAATTTCAGAGACTGACTCAGATCAATAAAATCACAATGTATTATCTACTCAAAGAATAGGAAAATGAATTCAAACCAAGAGCTTTGCCAGTCATAGTAATAATTCCTTTTGATTGCTGACCTTGATAGCCATCAGTCTGCAAGAATTCACAATATAATAGTCTGGCGAGACTCGACCAATCGAGGACCATAAATATAAAAAATTCAACACCAAAATGAAAGAAAATGGGTCGAGTTGAGTTTTGTTGAATGACTCTGAGATTCAGAAACCAACTTAAAAAGCTCTTCTATCCTCTTTACTGTTTTTGTCTTGGTGAAAATGTACAATCCTGTGGTCATATCTAAAGGCAAAATCAAATAGTTTGACCAGTTGGACACCAAATCAGCAAATCTATCAACTGAAAATGCTCTTAATCTTTTTAGATAATAGTAAGATCTTAACAAAGGTGAATCCTGCTCGCCATCTGTGTCATTTCAGGTCTTGTGACTCACTAAATTTAAGCCACAAAAGTAGAGAAGCAAGAAGAAAAAGTCAAATAAGAATAAAGGAGGTTTGAAAACTCACCATCATCCGTGTCGTCGGTGACCGGAGTCTTGCTGGACTGTCCGAGCCCCATGGTTGCTCCTCTTACAGATTTTCCTTTGCTCTTGCTCAACTCAACTCAACGATTGAACGGCTGTCCCTCTGAGACGCACTCATAGCCTGCTGGTCAACAGCTACCTCCCTGACGCACACACTCACAAACACACACACACAAACTCACAATCTCACGTGCTCTGATCCGTTCTGCTGACTTGAAAAGGTCCCGTCTTGCGTTTAACTCTCCACCTTGGCACGAGCACACATCATTGCACACATTCAGAGTGAAGGGCTTGGGGAGGGGGAACACTAAAGACACTCACACACACTCATGCACACACACTGAGGTTGTACCACCACTACAGCGTATGCTTTCTGTCCGTCTTCAGTGATGCTCAGGCGAAAGCAGGCAGACGGGCGACTCTTGGCAGCCGGGCGGAGGGAGGCTGGTGTGAATGTGGCTGTGACCCTCTGTTGACTGAGAGTCTAACCTGTGAGGGGAGGCAGGAAAACATGACACCGCCAGCAGAGAGAGAGAGGACGAGAGAAAGAGAGGGAGGGAGGGGAGAAAAAGTAGAGCTTCTGAGGCTTGCACAGATGATATAGTTTGAGATACTATGAGGAAAATGAACTAGTAGTAGCAGAAAAGCAGGGCTTGATGAGAAACCAGAAGAGGAAATCGCTACCTCACACAGGTCTCCTTTCCTTCTCCATCATCTGTCATTTTATAAATGTTTTAATTTTTATGTCTAAATCCCACAGGAGCTCTGTCTGCAGAGTATGTGTGATAAATGGACTGATCCTTTTTCTCATTAAGGGCGTAAAATTGCAGGCTTTTTTGATTTATAGTTTGATGCTGTTGTGGGTACTTTAAATGGAATCCCTCAGGCAGGCTGCCCTCCTCTGAGATTGTATGACTTTTTTCCCACTGCTAGACAAAAAAACAAACAAACTCATGAAACATATGCACGATGGCATGAACAATTAGGACAAAAAAGTAATTAAAAATCGCATCAGTGCTCATTTTGCAGCTTTCCCAGTGACTATTTTCCATCAAAGTGGATGACAGCTCGTCTGGTAACACAACCTATGAGGAGACTGAACATGCATGAGTGGGTTAAACATCCGCTGGAGGAAAACCCCCTCTAATGAATGTCATCCCCAGCCTGCATGATAAGGTCACCACAGCACATCTGAATATCCCTCTTGGGTTAAATGAAATATTCAAAAACTAGTGCGGGAAGCCGCAGTGCTGAGCTTCCCCGCAGAGGACATTGTGCTCGGAGCCTCTTATCTGATCAGAAAAAAAAAAAGAAAAAACCTGCTGTGAATAGAAAGTAACCCTCCTCCTGCATCCCTGCAGGGCAGCTCTGTGCACCTACCTCCGATCGCTGCCGGTCAGTGGAGCATCGGACCATTTCCAGCCCGGTTTTTTGCTGCAGAGACACGAGGCGACAGTGGAGCAACAGTGCAGCTCAGAGCATCACTTGTCCCGGTTGTTCGGGACGACGACGCACCGGGACACCTGCCGCCCGGAAAATGGGAACCTCGCTGCGAGACGTGACTCAAAGGATGAGCTCGACGGAGTGTGAATCCCGAGCAGGAGGACGGAGGAGAGCCAGAAAAGGCGGGTTTAGAGGGGAAACTGGTGAGCACCGATGAGCGACTGACCTCCACATCGCCGCTTGTGCAATGAGCTGGACACCAGCACCAGCGCCGTGCGTCTGGAGAGGCACGTCTACCAGACTGCTCTGCTGCTGGGCTGAGGTTTCCCTCGTCTCTCGCTTTAACACATCCCCAAACTAAAAGGGTTTCATCTTGTTCAATTCAAATAGTCCCCAATTTTTAATACGAAATCTGAACCTGTAAACTTCCCTTATATGCCAGGCGCTTCTTAAATTTATTTCTTTTACATTTTTTTTTTTACATTAAAATGCAATTATTATATAGGGAAGAGCTCCAAAAGCTGCATACTCTATTCATAGCATATATACTAAGTGTTCTTTACCTGTCTTTCATTTTCAATTTTTAGCATTTTTTTCTTTGCACTCTTGCTCCCAGCGTTTCACATCTTTAAACAAATGTTTTGGAGCATTTTTAAACTTTCAGCCATTTTTCTTTAACAACTGACTTTGAATTTGAAATCTTCCTTCTTAGTAAAATCGCTCTAAAAAGTATTAATTTATATGTTAATTTTTAAAAAAACATTTCCACAATATATTTTCTTTCTCAGACATTTTGTTAACTTTTATTATTTATTAACTTTAAAACTGTTTTTTCATACGCCAATCTAATTGATGGTTTTGTGGCACCATCTCCTTCTGATTTTCACAGCTTTTGAACAATTCTTTAATAGTGCACACTGTAAAACATTCTTATTTCTTCTTTTTTTTAAAAAAAAATACAGTTTACATTAAGTCCACACATTTTCCCTGTTTAGTTTTAGCAAACATACATACATAGGTCCATACTTACATATCAACTATGAAAAAGAATGTCCTGTAAAAAGTAATTACAGACCGTTGACATTGCATTTCCA
The DNA here is from genome assembly GCF_021347895.1 of Acanthochromis polyacanthus. Classification (NCBI taxonomy): domain Eukaryota; kingdom Metazoa; phylum Chordata; class Actinopteri; family Pomacentridae; genus Acanthochromis; species Acanthochromis polyacanthus. The sequence goes on from NC_067129.1 coordinate 5,826,294, forward strand.
CAGTAATGCTGAATAGATTTCCTCATTACATTATAGAAATGGTACAGTCCAGTCAAAAGTTTGCATCACAACTGAGCCCCTGTAGAGTTTTATTATCATAAACTAGAAGATCAACAATTTTGTTTCCTTTTCTTGCACATAGAATTTAAAAAAAAAGGAATTTCTTCAAATCAATCACTTTAAAACTCACATTGCTCCATTTTTATTGATACCAGCAGGGAGTTATTTATTCTTTACTTGTCTCCATGGTGTCAGAGGTCATGTTCAGGCTTTAAAACAGCGCCCCCTACAGATGATACTTCTTAGATACACTTCTGGAAGGCAGTTTGTGGCCCCAAGTGGAAGACAGTCTCTTAATAGACCAGCTGAGCCTGCTGCCTCCGAATAGCCTCTAAAGTTATATGGAAATAGTAATTATGCAGAGGGAAAAAACAGACACTCGTCTCCCTCATGCTCATGCAGACGTGATTGTGCTTTATGGCAGTTCATATCCCTAGATATCAGTGTAATTTTCCTTTTCTTGAATGGTCAAATGTACAGTATTTTATTCAGCCTTAGAGGAGTCTGAGTCATATCATTATGATTTTCCATTTTCTATTAACTGAAGCATTGCAGTAACCCTGAAATATGATTACCACGTACACGATGAGACACTTTCATAGCAGTTGCTGTCCTTAATTTGCTTTGTACAACGTGAAAAAAAGGGAATGACTCACACCCTCTTCTCGTACCTCAACAGCCGCCGTCACTGCTGGCTTCCTTTTGAGCAAGGCACTCAATCCTGAACCGTTCAAAGAGAGGAGCTGCTCGTTGGCTTCGAGTACCGAATCACCGCTTTACTGCCAAACTACTTGAACGTGAAGCACAACAAAGATGAAGGAGAGCAGTTGTTCCCTTGGCAACTAACATATAAAATAAAAAACGGAAGTGCCTTGCGTGTGTTGTTGCCTCTGTAATTCATTTGCGTGTCTTTTAAATCCAGAACATGCATTTGCCGCATTGGAATTTGCTGCCTCTCATTATACCTTAACTTCTGCAGCCATGAACTCTGAGTGTAAAACACGGCCATCCATTACAGGGACTGCACAGTCGCCTGAGTCCCCTGTTAATTGAGCAGGCCAAGGTCGAGGGGAGAACAGCCGAGTGGTGGGACTCGGGGATGAAAGATATGCTTACAGTGCAGCCTACACTTTTTCTTGCTCTTTATGCCTTTCCATCATGCCAAGACACATCCGGTGTGGCCCATCCATCTTTATGTGAAGGAGATCTCAACACACTAAAGGTGACGGGCATCGCTCAGAACCAGGCCAGTCCCTTATTGGGCATTTGGCAGCATCAGGAAGTGGGCGCTTCTCTAAGATGCGATGAGTGATGATGGTGTCATATCACACCTGGATGGAGATGAAGTAAAGTCACTTAAAATGCAGGAGGCCACAGCATGCGCCGGTGTTGTCCTAGTTTGTTTTATCTCTTTTATGAATTGTTGTTGTTTTGTCTGCAAAGCAAGTCAATTAAGTTTAAATGAAATGCTAATTTGAATTAATGCGCACTCACTTTTTGCAAAACTTCTTCATAATGCTTAAAGAAACTGCTGCAGACACTAGAAGTCTGTGAAATTATCTCCATCTAGTGGATGGAAAAGTGACTACAGTAAAACAGAAGTGTGTATTTACACAATTAAGGTCTTCTGGAAGTCAAACTTCAATATACTGAGGGACTTTTGAAGTCCATGGAATATATCTTGCTTGCATTTATTTAACAGTAAAAAAAAAAAAAAAGGAATGTTTTTATGTTCATTATGATCATGTTTTTACAAATTCCATAATTATTTATTATGGAAACAATCACTTATTAATAAAAAATGACTGGATATCACTAAAATATCAACTAAATAACTGCACAAATTTAATAACAACTACCTTATAATTAGCTAAACTATAATAAAATGAGCTTATTCAAAAACAGCTTTGATTGTGTTCTCTTTATTTTTTGGCGATTTATCAAATTTTATACGGAAAATAACTAATTGTATCCGTGTCCGAGAAATCACTTTCAACCAATTTTACCCATTACAAAAACACCTCTCAATGGAGTGTGTTAATTCCAGATCACATGACCTGCTCCACATGATGTCATTTCCTCGCGAAGAAAAGACTGGCAAGACTCCAAGTCTCTCTGAGTTATTTAATATAAAGTAGTGTGGATTTATGGCATGTCAACAGGTTTACTACAATATCTATATAAATAACTTTCAATTTTACTCAATTTTATGTAGAATATTTTTGAAGAATCTTTCTGTAAAAACGTCATGTAGTGTTTGGTTATAGTTGTTGTTGATTTTAGGCCTGAAAACATAAAAAATGTCAACTATGATACCTGTCAACTATGTTTCAGAAAGTCCCACAATTATATATTGACCCATATTTCATATTAATGATCAACATCCCAGTATCACCTGCTAATCATAAAACTTCTTCCTAATGCAAAAATGCTTCATTAAGATAAAAAACCCAGTGCATATTGAATTAGAAGCTTGGGACTATGCAGACTGTTGCAGTAATCGATGTTAGTGCCGTGTTTTCTGTGGTGCGAAAGTAGAAGCAATAAATATAAGTAGCAACAGTAGCAATAAAAAATGATGTATTATTAAAGGTTAAGATGAGACAAGATAAGTTAGGAGTACTGCTCCCCAGGGGGCGATTTAAAAGCTGCCCAGCAGGGAATAAAGTAATTGAATTTGGCTCCCTCTTTGCCAGCTGCAACTTTAAGCGATCAATCCGTTAATGCATCAGTAATTCTAATCCACTAATATCATACACTTTGTCCTTCGTGTCTGATAAGCCATTTTAGTTTTGGCATTTTTTCCTCTGTTTGTTTTCATTTTGAAAGCAGCTTGCTGTGAAGCATATTGTCACTGTGATGCTGTTACTTTTACTTAATAAAAGATCCAACTAGTCCTTCCACCGCTGCAAATCTGACTTAGTCTTAATATGCCTCTCCTCCTGAGCTGCCCTGAAGAACAATAAGTCCTATCTCGTGTCACACTCAGGATCATCCCCTGTCAGGCTGCGTAATTATTTTGGAGTAAACAAAGGGTGTGTTAAAATCTGTCCGCATGCATACGTGGCTGCGTGTGTCCATCGGTCGCACAAACAAACAAAGGCTCTGTTAGTGCAGAAGGTGTCGGTGAGTCATGGGGATCTTTAACTGCCTGTTGCTTCTTTCGTCTTTGGTGCCGCTGGTGCTGAATTACCCTTTTTCCCCACCAACGTGCTACTCTAAGGTGCTGAGCATGTCTAGAGAGCTCACCCAGCTGGCAGCACATTTGAAGAGGGACCATGAAACAGTAAGTCAGCAGCTGTCTTGTTAAGTTGATTTTACACATAATTCATTCATAAATGAGCTTTTGTAGCTGTTGTGGTTGTCTGTTGTGTTGACTATATGTTGCATTGTAATTCTTTTGTTACATGAATGTAAATATAACTGTTAAAATTAGATTAAAGCTTATCAGGTTGCATGTGAACTAGATTGCCCTGCATTTATAAATACAAAACTTCACAGTTGTATTTTTGTTTTCATCCAGAGCTACTGCATGGCACACATGCCAGATCTCTACCTTGATGTCCATGTAAGTATGACTTTAAATTCTTTCATTGATCTGTTTATTTTGAATCTTATTTGCATATACGAAAGTTGTCAAAGTGAAAGTGTTCATATTGTGCTAAAACACTTTGTTCAGAAAGTCATTATCAAAAGAAAATATGTTTTCTTGGCTTTGTTTTTCGTCAGTGTTTACTTCTGTTTTGAGTAATCTGTCTGTTCCAGAACTTTCTACACTAACTCCTGTGGTATTTTGACGGCAGACCTCAGCCGCTGTATATCACACTCAGGGACACTAATTGTTGCTCATGACAGAATTCCTGTGTGATGTACAAAATGAGGACCTACATCTCGTTGGTGGAAGGCCTGCGACAGCGGCGCTGTGCTTACACCGGTGAAGTGAGGAAGCTGGGTGTCACCCTGAGGCAGCTCTTCATCTTCATGTCGCAGAAATGTCACGGGGTAAGAAAAAATAAGAGGAAATTCTACCATAAAGACTTAATGCCATCCAGTCTTGTAAAATGTAGGGCATGTGTGCGTGGGTACTTGACATAAAGTGTAATAAAGATAATGAATGTCAAATCTCCTATGACTGAGCACATATCTGTATCCACTGAGCCAAACTGTGAGTTGCTGCAGCCTCACGTGAAACACACGAAAAGGGAAAACAACCTAACAGTGATGAGATGCATTCAACCTGACTCTGTTTAATGGGTCACCCAGTGGGTGATTTTGCAGGATTAAACAGGGTTTATGATGCAGTTTATGAGAAACGTTCTGTGCTCTGTGAATGTTTGATCCCGCTCACCTGATCTGTGAAGTCCGACACATCTGGGCCTGGGATTAGTGTCCTGTAACCGTCTGACATGACCAGGCCATGACGTGTCAGCCAGGGGTTAGAGTTAACTCACTGTCATTGTGGTCCTTTCAGTAAATGGGTGTGATTGACAGTAATTGAGGTTGATTATGGAGCGAAAATGCCCTAAATGGAGTGAGTGGACTTGTGTCATGTTGTGTGACCTTCTGCTGTGTGCATTCATCACATCATACAGGGTCATATGTGTTTAATGTAACAGAAAATCACCACGAAAAAGTTGAGAGTTCACGCTTTATTTACACGTCTGTTGGTATCTCCGTGTTTTTTTGGTTTTTTTTATAGGACCTGGTGTTCACGATCCATGACTGTGCTGCACTGGAGCGCTGATATACTGGATGCTGAAATGACAACATAACTGCCTGTTCAAGGAGAGTGCAGAAAGAGAGAGAGTCTGAGTGAAAGCGTCTGTAAGGACAGGACTGTGCAAAATTGAAAGACACACGATTTAAGTGAGTTAAGCTGATTAAACTGTGTGGCTGTGTTACATTACCATCAAAAAGCATCATCCTCTTTTTATAATGGGGATTATTACCGACAGCTGATACGTCTAAATTAACTTTGTATAATAAACTTAAGCAAAATGCATTTTGTTAATCTCATTTTTTTCCACAGTGTCTGTTTTGAGACATTTTCCTGATGGTAATTTACACTAAAAAATACAGCAGCAAAGATGAAACAAAAATGAATCCAACAAATAGGTAAATGAATGATTCCAGCCTCACTGTTGTGTCTGACACAGATCACCAGAACCAGAAAAAGAAGAGTCATGTCTCTTTCATGCATTCATCATTTAAGAAACGATAAGCCAAAGGAATGGGAGAAAAAACAAACTGTTAGTGCCGCCTTAAGGAGTTAAACTCTGGTGAAAATGAATTAAAAACAATATGCAGTTTTCTGAGTCTAGTTTATACAAATGATGAAAATGATCTAGATTTACTCCAGTGAGGGACATAGCAATTCACTATAGCAATTATCTCTTGACAGTGTGTCACAAGGAATTTTCAGCAGATTATAGATTAAGTGTAGAACAAACATATAGAACACACTCATATTTCTTAAATAAGCGTCCACAACAGACATTAAACAGCTACTAAACTGACAATAAGGTCAGATTGTTCTGCCAGCAAGTGCTTTCAAGGTCAAAAATAGACAAAATTAGTGTTTATTTTGGACTGAAATTAAGCTCCAGGATGATCCCTGAATCCCAAATAACTGTAGTTATGCAATACTGTCCACATCTACAGTATGGAGATATGATAAAATATTGTCCAGTCTGACCAAAATTAATCAATATACAATATTTACCATTCAAGATCTTTGGTCTTCATAACTCAGTAGTGAAAATGCTTTGGTGACATCATGGCCCCTTAATTAATTTAACACAATAAAACAAGTTATAGCAGCATAATTTAGAATGAGTGAGTTACCAAGTGTGAGAAGAGAATAATGAATACATAGAGCTGATGAATCTATAGTACAATTCCTTTTTCATTTATTTTTCATTCACAATGTAAATACAGACTTTACTTTGTTCATTTAATACTCTAACTGCTTTTAATAGAATAGGATAGAATTGCGAGAAAATGCAAATGTGAGGCATAAAAACTGAAAAAAAACATACAAATCATTTTTAAGCTTAAAATTAGACCAATTCAGAGCAATCTGACAATCAGTATGAATGATATTTCTTTTTTTTTTCTTATAAATTTTTATTTTCTTTCTTTGTCCCTATATGTGCCTAAAAGTTGCAATTTACAGTGAGGTGTGAAAAAATGTGTAGTGCACAATAAGAGGCAGTCTGATGTGGATCCAGCCCAAGAGGACAGAGCAGTGGGGGAGACAGGTAGTAAGATCACCGGTACTGATGCAGAGGGCCCCCAGAGCCAAGAGGCAAGGGGCCAGGGAGGGCCCACACGAACCAACTGGCCCAGCCAGCACAACAACCCCTGGGAGCTGCAGATCAGAGCAGTGCCCCGGCAGACACCATAGCCCCAACACGGGCCAGCTGCATGCAGCACTCCACCACGAAGGGGGGACCAGGCCGCGCCACAAGGAAGCAAGGGCCACAAGCCGCCACGCCCACCCAGGAGCCGGTACGCCAAGGACGCAGGGCACCCATGAATAATATTTCTGAAAAGACGGCATGTCCTTCAAGCTTTTTTTATATTGAATTTTGAAGGATTGTGAATAACAATGGCTTTTCTTTTCCCCACATTTTGATATGATCATATTGGAAATATACATATATTAATCACATTTTTTTGTTCTTCCACTGAAGTGCAATTAGCAGTGACAGCGAGCAACCTGAAGCAGGTCTTCAGCCATTTAGATTAGACTATCCACACATGTTTTCCTACAGTGACATGAAAAGGATGTATTGTCGTGATTTGGGGCGTTTCTGGGTATTCCATCACCTATCATGTCTTGTTAAGCGAGTAGATCAAAACATCTGAAAAAGCTTGTTTTTTCAGTCTTGTTTAGAGTCAACAGGCACCTGAAGGTTTTCAGAGAAAGTCAGGTTATCAGGTGGAATCTTTCGAGCTGAGTTGGACAGAAGATATCAAAAGTACACATCCAGGTACAATGGTGACAGGTCATTAATGGAAACCTCTGCAGGCTTCTATGGACTTGCATGAGCCTGCCTGTTTGGGGATTTACAGGATAAAATATGGACTTCTTTGCAAAGTAAAGTGATACTAAACAATGTTGTGAAGGCTTTCTTTTTAAGTTTGGACAACCCAGATGTCCTATCATTGTGGATGCTATTGAAACACGACGAGCCAAATTGTGTTTTCCAGCCTTTTTAAGCAGCTCAGTGTTTAACCGACAAACAAACGAAGCCTGACGTCAGCCCGTTGCCGCCAATCTTCCTGCACATAATTGCCAATTCAGCAGTTAATTGTTTGGCTAATCTTTCTATAGAATTCACCGAGAAAATTAGTCATGCAAATGAGATGGTAAATGAACGCCACTGGTGTTCATTCTGAGGTGCTTTCTGCATTCTCATGGGAAATGTTACCTGAAGTTTACTGCTTAATATTTTAAATTACACTCATAATTACTCACATCAGACCTGACATTTGTTTTAATGACAGTCATGTTTACTGAGAACAACAGATCAGCTTCTCATTTTAGAACTCTCAAACCTAAGCTTGGTCTTTCTTTTGTCTTTTAGCCTTTATTTGTGCTCACATAACATCAGAGTGAAAAACTAATACAATAATGGAGCTTCAATCGATGCTTTCCGCCCAGGAAACAAGCCAAGCTGCCAAGGCCTCCCCTGTATTAAACAATTGAATCAGTGAGGTACAATCATAAACATTAGAACACTTCTTACAACAACATACATTTTCCTCTCAATTCAAAGCCAATTTTCTGTCCAAAAGAATCCAACTTCAGGTTAATTACACAAAAAGGGAGAGCTACAATAGAGGTATAGCAAAACCAATGGATGGAGGAAAGTATTAACCCAAGTGCTTGTATGAATATTTCTATTTTATGCTTCTTCTTACTTCTAGTCAACAATTTTTAGAGGAAAACATTGTACTTTCTACTTTACTACTACATTTATTTGACAACTTTAGGTAGTAGATTTGACATTACGGATAAGATTTTAAAATATGATAGATTGTTATGGATTTAACCAGTGGTTTTTAGCCTTTTGGGCTTCTTACATCTGACAAAAAGTGTGTTCTTGGGCTCAAATGATGTCTATGAGTTGTTGATAGCTCCAACAAACAGATTTTCCCCTTGAAAAGTCTCATATAGTTTACTTTCAGTAAATGTTTAATAATCCAATATTTTAGCAAAAATCTAAGATTAGAGAAAAAAATCAAAATACCGAAGACAGGTTTGTGTATCATGCCTTTGTTTTTCTTCTTGCTCTACCATTATTGAGCTGACAAACCCCCAGATTTGTCTACTACTACTACGAGTGTTCACACCTGCACACCTGCAGCAGCTGCAACAGTAAGATCCTACTGACACACTGATGCCTCAGTATTAATATTCTAACAATATCGTATATAATAATATATCAATCAGAGGGACCAAGCCAACACTTTTACTTCAAAACTTGTTCCTTATACAGATTATAATTATAGTTAATTATAATGTTAATTATAATTATAATTATAACAGTTAATTATAATGATCATACGAACTCACTTTTTCTCAAAGCACAATGTTTAAAGATGATGGATGTGGTAACATTTAAAACAGCTCAAGTTATGTTTAATGCATCAAAGAAATGTCTACCAGGCAACATTCAAAATTTATTTAAAGATAGAGAAAGTCATAATTATAATCTCCGTAGGATTAATAAATTATACCAGCCAACAGCAGTAACTAAACGAAAGTCAATGTGTATCTCAGTGGAGGGAGTAAAGCTTTGGAATAGCCTTGCAGATGAGTTAAAGAATTGTGCAAATCTGTTTCAGTTTAAAAGTCTGTTTAAAAAACAATTACTGGAAAAGTACCTGGAAGAGACATACGGATGCCTTTAACATATATATGGTAATTAGGGGTGGGGTATGGGGTCAGAGTGTGATTGGGCCGATATTTGTTGTCCTTGTTGTCGATCTTCTTATTGTCCGGTAGGGTATTGATATGTTGTGAATGTGGTGGTGCGGTGTGAGGGGTTGGAAAATGAAAAGCAATGCTTCTTCCATCCCCTTTTCAAACAGTATGAGTAACTGTAAGTTAGTGGGAATTGTAAATGTTTAATTGTGTATGTGGGGTTTGAAATAAACTTAAATGATGATGATGATGATGAGATTTTCCACGCAGGACCTTGACTTGTCATAGAGTATGTTTGAAGTGTTTTATTGGTACTTTTGCTTAAGTAAATGATCCAAACCGTTCTTCCACCAGTACCGTGAACACACTAACAGACACAGCAGAAAGAACAGTTCTTACAGACTGATGATTTCATATTTGAGTTGCCTTCGCTGAGTTCCCGTGACATTGTACAAGTTGTTGGTGGCATTTGGAAAATTCCTCAGATGGTCGGTCAAGGGACAAAAGGCTACAGAAATGCCAGACATAAAATAACCCTGCAAAAGGTCACCGCAGCACAGAGTACAACTTTTGATACCTAATAAACTACAAGGAAGAGAATGAATCCCAATCCCCATAGTTATATTTTAAATTTGCTCTGCTTGTTAATCTTTGTAGAATTGCCAGTACGTGGTGATAATAATGTACAGGGCTTCAAGCAACGCCTACTTCATTATTTATTAGTCTGAGGGCTACTTTTCTATCCGTTGTTTCATTTATTAATCATTTATTCTATAAATTGCCATGAAGTCCCCATCACTGTTGCTCCAGAGCACAGTCTAACATACAAACATACAAATCACTGCATTTGAGAGGCAGATATTTACTTTAAACATTTTATACAGATGTTTTGGACTGAATAATGACAAATCAGACCAAGGCTAATCATAGAATGAAAGTAAAATAAAAATAGAAATGCAGCATGTCATATTTTGTCAAGTTTGAGCCATTCTTCTTATCATACAGGGGGGGGGGGGGACACTAGTTTTTGCAACACACAGTGTCTCTACAACAGTGAGTTTTCACTGTAATGGAAATTATAATGGGTTAGATCAAGAGTGGGGTCATAAAATCAGTAACAAATCACACATCTGTGAGACAGAGTTAGTAAAGTTGTCGATGCTGCTTGTGAAATGGACACTTCAGAGATCATGATCACGTTGTCAGACACTTTCATCAGGAGCATCTGAAATGATTTTTAACATGACAAACACTGATGTGGTAGACATTCAAGTTTCAAGCTAAATCCTGACACGCCAGCATCCAGCATGCCAACGGCCCGCTGTCACCTTACTTGTGTCATCAGTGACGCCATATCATGTCAGTAAAAATGCCTTTTTAAGGTGGACTTTGGAAGACAAAGGAGTGTCTGTTTGCTGATTATTGTCCTTTAAACCACACCTGATCAGGGTTTGGATTAACCAGATTGTCGAGAATTTCACACCAGTTTAACAGCTCAGAAAGTGCTCAGTTGGCTAAATGTAATCATTTTCAAACCAGAACAACAGAAACTAACTTCCCTCTAAGTCAGATATGAATATTTTAGTTTAATGTTTATTCATTAACAGTTTCTCCTCTGTCTTTGTCTCAATCATGTTTTCCACAACAGGTACGAAGACATTGAGATGAATCATCCACTAGAGGGCGCTGCATCACTGCCTTGAACAGGTGGTGTGCAAGTTAGTTGTGCCAACATGTAGCTCTAAAGAAAAAAGAGAAGAGGAACACAGACAGAACAGATGCAGTGAGATTTTTACTTCCTCTAAACTCAGCTGCAATGAACCGTCTCCCAAATTCTCACTTACATTGTTCTTAATAAAAAGCAAACCTTGAACCAAGAACACAGTGAGACAGGAGGGAGTAAAAGAACAGTAAATTAGTGTCATAATTGATTCCTGAATGGCTCCTACAGAGGTTAACTAGTTTCGTTGATGGCACAGCTGTTGGAGCCACTGAAGACCCGCCCAGCACCAACCCGGACATGAAGTTCTTTCACCTCATCCTCGCTGCAGTGACGACGACTTTGTCCTGCCAAAGGAACTACATTTCCATGACGGCAGCTTGCGCGTTGTTGAGCAACAAGGTGGGGCTTTCTGGCTCAGTTTGAATCAACAAGTTGCCCGGACAGAGGAAGGCTCCTCCATCGTGTCTCCGCAGAGGCAGGTGGTCAGCACGCGTCCCCGGCGCTCAAACAACCGCAGCTTGTCAACTGGATTATGATGTTTTCACCTCAGAGACCAGGGCTGGAATGGACGGAGTAGAATAACTTCTTTTGAAGCAGCTTTCTGTGTTTTCTCTCTGTCTTTTCTCAAAGGACGCTGAAAGTGAAGACTGTAAATTGGTAGATAAGAGTTTTTTTTTTTTTTTGACGAGCTGCGCGTCTTTGCGTGCGTAATGCTCTGAGATCCTCCGAAACCTGGTGATAGTTTTATTTATTTTTTTAAATTACAAGTTGTAAATAATGGCATTCGCAAAGTTCAGCAAAATCCTCCGTCTGCCTGCTATTGAAATCAAGAAGAAAGTCAAACAGTACGAGCACGTCCACCGGGACATCAATCCAAACGACTTGTGGGAAATTATTGGCGAGTTGGGCGATGGCGCGTTTGGGAAGGTGTTCAAGGTGAGTGTTACTTCAGACACACGAGGCACCTGCACACCGGACACACTGTGTACTAATGAACTTCTGCTTGTATTTAATCCTGTCAAACTTTAGTGACAAGTTGCCCGCCTGTCGGTTCTGCAACATTCTGGTATCTAAAATTCCAAGTCACTCTCATGTTCTTCTGTAAAGACTAATCATTTGTGTTTGTTTTGACCCACATACTTTATTTCTGCCTGTACATAACTTGGGGTGTGGACTGACTACTTCCATCCCAGCATTGCTGAGATTATGACAAATATCTTAACTATGCTGCTGGTCCAGAGTCCCACAGTCAGACAAAGTCACTGTAGTGTCAACCAGTGGGTGAAAGATTGTTTGAAAGAATTCACTGGATTCATGTTCACTGTTTTTTCCTCTACCGTGACTCAGTTTTATTGATTTTCTGAGTGCCTTGTTGATGCATCTTTCACTTGTTTCCTTAGTTTTGCTAAAGGCCGCTCACATCTTGTGATTGTCTTTAAACATCTGTGCTACAGAGGCTTTAATCACCCTGTGGACATGCTCAGTGGTTGCTGTGAATCCAGTATGAGGCCGGCACACAGGGACAGTAAATGCACTTTTCATTAGTTCTGTCCCTTTTTCCCAAAGCGTAGCAGCAGCAGCACTTTTGGCTCAGAGCAGATATTTAATCTGGATCCGTTAGCTGGTCAGTCCCCTCTGCAAAGCCGGCCACAGGCTCTCAGTGTGTGCATGGCCCAGCGGAGCACAGTGAACGCCTTTGACGCATCGCCGGCCTCAGTGGAAGAAGTGATGCTTTAGCAGAATGCTGCAGCGAACAGAAAATGCAGTGTTTTTTTTAGGGGAGTCCACCCTTATTTAGATATTTGGTTTTTCCTGGAAAGTGTACACACAGTGGGGAAGCTGGTTGGAGGCTGGATTTCCAAAGTTCACTATTCCAACCTCTCCTTTGCATAACACCTCACCTTTATGTGTTTCAGTGGATGAAGAGGGGCTTGTGAGGTTAAAACTCGGTACACCGCAGGTCTGAAATACATAAATTGTCTCACAATATAGCATTTGAGCAGAGTGAGCATGTGAGATGTAGGCTCTGGATCATACACGAAAAAAAAAGATAAATAAAGCAAACAAACAGTGCTTTCAGTTTCCACCTAGGAAGCAGAGCAACTGAGTGAACTTAGCATGAAGAGACCTTTCAAAGTTAGTCACACAGCCAAACTGTGCTCCAAAGTTTTCAAAACTAAAGGCCCACATGTGTGATGTGTGATTAAGTGCCACTTGGACAGCTTTCTAAAATGCAGTTTGTCCCCCCTGTGTTTGCCTTTTCCAATCCAAATATCAAGCTCCTGCTGTGGCTTCTGTTTCCCCTCCTTGAGTGGGTTGGAGGGGGACAGTTCCACACCTGCAGCTGTCAGATGGAGGTGAGGGAGGGAGGCAGAGTGGGAGCAGATGATGACCAAGAGAGGAAATCGTGGGACTGCACTGGGGGGCGACTTCCTCTCACAGCTCCCAAATCTCAGAATAATCAGTTCGTCTGTGGGAGGGAAAGGCCTCAAGTGGTGAATCGCACATGTTTTCCGTTGTTAAAAGTGTTTGATAGAGCGGGTGTGAGGGGAGGTGTCTCTGTCACAAGTGAAATCAGCTGCTTATCAGAGCGCCGGGGAGGGCAGGAGTCACATTAAAAGCTGGCTGTAGATGTGTAACAGGCAACACCAAGGGAATATAGATTCATAAAAAAACATGCTTTTAATTCTCGCCTTGCATGTGGCAAAAGAGCTCCACTTATGAGGCGCCTTTGAGAACGAGCACAGACCTCTTTAAGTGTGTTGGTGGAGAGCACAGAGTGCTCCTTTCAAACTGAATCTCTAAAGGTTAATGTCACCATTGGGAGAATAACAACTCATTCGCTTAAGGGGAGTGTTGAGGACAACTTGAACATGTTTATATCGCTGGAACACAGTGAAAGCAGGATCTCATAAATCACGCTATACTCCCTCTCTCATCTAATATGCTTTACTGTATTTCTGGAGTCTTGGGTGCACCTTTGCTTTGCTGTTATTGACACTCTACTGCAGATGAGGGCTCCACGATGAATATAAGGGGTTAAATTAAGGGGTAATCAAGCTGCCTTACAAACTTAAGCCTCTTTTAACCTAATATTTTTGATGATTTCTGCGGTTTCATGTAAATAAAAACAAAAAAAACAGCAAAGTTTTGTCTCTTCAGACTTCTGAAATTTACTCCTATGAAAGTAACTTTGCTCTCTGGTTAAACTGCTTGGTGCCGTTTTTGCTTTTTAAAGGGTTACAATCCAAAAAGTTCAAGAACTGCTTCAGCATGATGTTATAAATTAGCATTCAAGAGACTTCTAACAAGTCTGTGTTTTGTATTTTGAAGGCATAGAACATTAAAGCACAGATTGATTCATAATTTGAGTATTAACTACAGGAGATTTCAAGTTAAACTTTTATGTCAAATATTTAGAAACGAGCATCTTTAAAAACTAAATACAGGAAAATGTACCTGAATAGTAAATGATGACACAGAGGAAACATGCTGCCAATCAAGCTGTTGTTTACACCTCATGTTCTCTGTTTCACTGGGTTAAAGTGTCACTGTCAGCCAGCAGGTTAACAAAGACATGAGGTCAACTGAAAGACTTTCCGCCAGTGTCTATAAAAGGGTTGATGTACACCCCCTGTCAAAAGTTTTGAGACGAGTTCTAATTTATTTGAATGAGAAAGTGTCTCAAAACTTTTGACAGGGGGTGTAGTCTATCGATTGTTAATCAATTAGTTGCTTGGTTCCTAAAATGGTGGAAAATGTCGATCCTTTAAATTCAAGATGACGTCCTCAAATGTCTCGTTTTGCCAACAACCCAAACACGTTCAGTTTACTGTCATAGAGGAGTAAAGAAACCACAAAAATATTTACATTTGAAAAGCTTTTTTCTTCTAAAAATACTCAAACTGAGTGTCATTTGAAAAAACTGCTTAAATCAAATTGTATTGACTAATCATTGAGTGTTTGCAGTTTGTTGGCACATGTACCGAATGCCAGGAACTAATTTCAGAAACGTACCTTCAACCCTTGATCCAGTTTAATGAAACTATTTAGCACGCTTGTCACTGATTGTGAGTTCTGACCGTAACTAAATGGTAGGACAGCTTCTTAACTTTACCAAGATGTACGGGAGCTCAGCTTCAAGTAAACATGTAAGAAATCATCTATGAAGAGCAAATTGTTGCTGTTTGGACATTAAAATCACGCTTTGATTGAACTGCATGTCATTTTTAATGCCCTTTTGGTGCTTGAAATGTTTGACCACATTGTGTTGACACCCACAAAGAGCTTCACACAACAATACTGTGACATTTCTGCTTCCTTGAAGGCTTCTCGCCTGACTGTAACCACTTCCACCACTTTGACCTCTCTCATACTTCAAGTCCGGACAGGAGAATGTGTTACTTCCTGCACATCCAGTGTGTCATAGGCTGTTTGCTTTGTGTCTGTCTGACTATGCATGCTTGCGCTTGTTTGGAAAGCGTCGGCGTGCGCTAAAGGTGTGTGGCCGCTGCTGAAGCGTGAAGCAGACGAGCTGCATGGTTCCTCTCACTAATTAATGAGCCACGTGCCGCTGAGCACGCTGCCCTGCTGCTGCTGCTGCTTTTGAATTGTTTCCATAGACACACGCTGTAAGTTTACGCTCTGTCAAATTCCCACTGTGGGATAAAAACCACAGCGAATCTTGTCCATGTTGATCTTAAGTGCACAAGGCGGCGTGCTAAACCTGGACTTCAACTGTGGGCGAGGAATTGTTTGTGTAGTCGGCTGCATGCGCAAGTGTTGAGAATAAAAGTTGAGTTTGTTCAGACACTTCCTTAAAAAACAATGTGGCGTAATCTCCAAAAACAACAGCAGAGTTCCTTTTGGTTTTTGGAATGAGACTGTGAGCGGTGTGGCATTGTGAAATGGAAATTGGTTTGTGAAAACATTTGTGATACAAGGTTGGAAGAGGAAAAAACTGTCGGTTTGATCGTCAAAACATCATGCAGCAGTGTCTTGGAGAAACGCTGTCATTTATCAGTGGTGTTATTGGGTCTGATTGTCCTTCAACCATTGCCAGACAAGATCTAAATGTCCCTGGGGTGGAATTAGAGAGTGTGTACTCCTTATAATCATTTTTAAAACTTTATTCGTACACGTTATGTTTGATAATTGGGGGAAACCAAGACTCCTTTATGGAATTATGAGTGTGTGCAAACCTGCAGACACATCACTTCAGATGTGACTATTTTCCCCAGTCAAGTGAAAGAGAAGCGTGGGAGGGTTGCAACATCCTCTTTGTAAAGGAAAACCACGAAGCTTATGTGAAGTGCTAAACTCACAATGGTAATTTAGATTGCAGTGTGTCGCAATGCCCTAGACGGGGGGGTAGTGTCGTGAAAGTCTGGCTTTTCCTGTGTCTAATCTGAGGGAGCAGCTGGGTGCTCGGTGGCTGATAAGAGCCCAGCTGGATGGGTGTGGGCTCAGCGTCCCCGTCATCCTTGTGATGACTTTGTTACAGACGCTTAGAAAGCCTGATCTGCGCTCCTACATCCATATACTGCTGCAGTGAGAGCTTGAGGTTGAAGACATACACGAGAATTTATGGCACGTTTTCGGTTTTATGTTCTAATTAAATGCAGGTTTTATCTTGGCGATGGACTGCTGCAGTGTGGTATAATGTTGGTTGTGACATTTTCTCAGGCTTGTCTGCTTTTTACCTTGTAGGGTCGCTTCCGTTTTAGATTGTTATACTGAAAAATCTGGCACCTTAAGCCTGTCTGAGCTTGGTTTTAGCATCACGCTCTAAATATGAGTGCGTAACCCTCCAATCTGTCCCTACTTGCTTTGTGTAGGCTGCGCTCAGGAAGTGTGTCTCGCATATCATGAGATTCATGGTTTCTGAGGCCTTGCATGAATGACTGAAGAAACAAGTGCAACCTGGGTTACTTTCTTTCTCAGCCGGTCTGTGGTGTGACTTCCTGTCTCACTGACCTGCTTTGCTTTTGTGACTCGAGGTTGAACGTGGGACATCTTGCAATGTTGATCAAAACTTTCACATCCTGAAAAGACTTGTTGCTTCATTGTGGGGTGTGTTTAAATTTGAGCTTCGTCCTGGTATGAGCGTCACACCCAGTTATGGTCCAGAAGTGCATAAATTTGTGCTTTTATGCAGTCAGCTGGTTGGGTAAGAGAGGAAGAGTCTCGTTCCTGAGTTGGTTAAAGAAAACATGCCACTTTTTTGCTCTTTTCTGGAAGAGTCACTGCTATGTACATGCTTTGACACTTTATAAGATTGGAATTAGCCTTGAGTTCACATGTAAAGTTTTAATTTTTGCTCATATCTCTAGACTAAATTTCAAATCTGGCTCTGCAGCATTTAAACTGTGTTGCCACTTTCTTGCACAGTAGGTTTTTAAACAAGCCAAGGTCATCTTCTCCCATGAAATACCACAGCTCTTTGCTTTCTTAGCACTAGCAAATACAACACATGGGTCATTATATAGTTGCAGGACTTTTTGTAACATAGGTGACAGGTATCATAGTTGACATTTTTGCTGTTTTCAGGCCTAAAATCAACATGTCCGCCTACAACCAAACACCACATGACATTTTTAGAGAAGATTTTTCTAAATATTATATATACAGTTGAGTAAAATTGAAAGTTATTTCTAACGATGTTGTTGTATACATGTTCATATGTGATAAGTCCACACTTGACACACACTACTTTATATTAAATAACTCAGAAAGCCTTGGAGTTGTTTCCATAATAAATAATTATGGAATTTGTAAAGACATGATCATAGTGAACATAAAAAAACATTACTTTCTTTTTACTTTAAATAAAAATGGATGCAAGGTATATCCTATGGACTTCAAAAGTCCCTCAGTTCAATACTTACCCACCTAACCCTGATTAACAGAGAACTGATCAGGCCTGTGTGTGGGTAGAAATATTAGTGGCTGCTGCACAGTGGGGCAAAATGATTTGGGAGAAGTAGCGAAGTTACATTTTTCTGATAAATACTGTCATTTGATTTATCATATAATTTTTTTGAAGTCAAGCTTTAGTTCAGTATTTATTGTCTAATAGATTTAAAACATGTGACGGAGCTTCACCCCATGAAATACGATCAGAAGTGCGACTGTTAGAGCACTGCCTGAATATCTAAAACCACTGACACAACAGTTTAAGCTCTGCATCTGCAGCACACATTCTAAACTGCAGCATTTGCATCTTGCTAATGTCAACGTTTCAAAACTTGATTTGAACGTGAGTAATTGTTCAGCCCTGCAACAAGTTTGTATCTACTTCAAGGCACGTCTTTTCACAACACTGCCAACTCGGTATTCTAACCTAGTTGCTTTTTCTTTTTACAAGTCAGTCACCTGACGAATAAAGGAAGTGTTGTTAATCACCCTTAGTGCTTTTTGTATTATTTTTGCTGACACATAAGTTATTATCTTGTCTTGCAAATAACAAATTATGTGTCAATTGGTTCTCGTGCTTCCTGTAATAATGTTAGTGTACCAAAAGAATCCCATAAAAGTCATGATTACCCAACTCTGGCAGAAACCTGATGCTAATCTCATAAATATTATGATTTACACTGTGAACCTTTAAGAGCAGTTGGTGTTTCCCTTATCTTTGCTCCAAAGAGTGCATTCTTATTACATTATCTCAGCGGGTCTTTGGAAGAACTGTGTATAAATCTCTTTAAATTATATTTTTGGTGTTTGGGGCTTTTTTGAATTTCTGCTGTCTTTGTTACGAGCTGCTTACAAAAAAATCTCCACCAGTAGGGTAGGACAGCTTGTTTACAGGCTTGGAGGCAAAATCTGTGTCGGAACACTCTCTGTGTCACGCCTACACCTTGTAAAGCTAAATTGCTGTAATCAGACAGTAATGCCCAAAGGTGACTCCGATAAGCAGCTCAGATCTTCTTTATTGGGGTTTGAAGTCCATTTAAAATGGCATGCTTTAGTTGTTGTTTAATGCCTGTAAATAGAAGGACAATAACAGGACTTTGAAATGTAAAGTGTGCCCATGTACACTTATATAAATAGGCCACAAGAGGTGTCTTATTTACATCAGAAAGATTCAAGATTGATTTATTATCATTGTGTCAGGATACGCAATTTCAAAAAACAAGAGCTCGGATATATAGATAAAAGAAAGATTTATGATATTCACTCATTTAAAACATGTTCACATGCACATTTTTAGAAATTTGCTTAATTTCCAACATATTTCAGCAGAGTAGACTTTAAAAAAGAAGTGAGTAGTAAAAAAAGAAAACAAATCAGTGATATTAAATACTCAAATATCACACTTGACACAGCTGTAATAAAACAAAGTTTTTTGATCTTTTGTCCAGGTATTGCTATAAAACCGTCGTCGCCTTACAGTATATGTAGCGGTTCAACGTGCTTTTCTTGTGCACCCTGTTGGTCTGAATGAGAGGTCACTTCCTCAGACGCCTGCTGTCGGAGGTTATATACGAGCTGAGAACCACATTCCTGCTCACAGACAAGTGGGGAGAGTCTACAAAGGAGGGGCAGTTTACAGGTTTATGATGGGGCAAAGGTCTAACGCACACACACACATTCCCCTGAAGGGAGTTGTGTGTGTGTGTGTGTGTGTGTGCGCGCTTTGTCGAAACTGTAACACAGGGAATGAGCTGAAAATACACATCAGCATGTGGTAGGGGCATTCAACCTGGAGGTGATTTACCCCAGAGAAAGTTCTGCCTTCCCGGTCACGTGAGGTCACATCTGGTCCTTGGATGCTTTTGATTTATTCTCATTTACTTCAAATCTAAGTTAAAAGAAAGTTTATATGATTAGTAATATTGTGATATTTCAGTTTGTTTTTAGACTTGATGTCCTACCTGGCGTGTGATCCGTCGCTGTGCTTTCGAGCCGACGCGCCCACAGGCATCATTAATACCTCAGTCAACATTCCACGTTCTTATTTCCCAGCTTGATTCATTTCAAAACCAGTGAGTGTGTTTGCACCTGGATACTAAATGGCACACACACAGGAGACTGGAGAGTGTGTGCTTTTGTGTGTTTACTCAGTCTATCTACAGTGTGCTCACTGCTCACACGTGGACCCGCAACATCTGCTTTTGCGGCTTTACCCTCTCTGAAGCTTTTGTTGAGCAACAGCAGCTTCAGACGCACACTTATACCGGAAACAGATTGGTAAAATATACGTGACAGATGGAGGGAAATGGCCAGGCAGGGATGTTAGGGACACAAATGTTGAGGAAGAATGCATTTACAGTGTGGCAAACAATTACTGGGAAGGATAGAGAGATGAATACGATATGCTGCATTAAGAGGATTATAAACAAGATGGTGAATCATACTCGGAAGAAGATAAAAAGGGCATGGAAATACTAGATGGATGGGTGAATGATAGAAAAGCATCATAGAAATGGAAAGAAAACATGAAGAAGGCAGACTTTGAACTTCAAACTATATTTGTATAGCAGTTTTCATGCAGAACAACACAAAGTGCTTCACAAGAATTAAAAACAAAGAAGGCAATAAATAAATACAATTAAAAATAGAAATAAAAATAAAAAAACAACTCTCCACCCTCCCTACATAAATTTATTTATTTATGCTTGAAAATTTTAATTAGCTGCAATTATTAGTTCGGGAAACTTAATCATCAGCTATTTTCACAATAAAACAATAATTAAAGTCTAATTTAAGTCTAAAATTTGATCATTGCAGGCACTTAAATGCAAAAGTTGACTGTCTTCCTTGACTTTCATTAGAGGAAACTGAATATCTTTGGGCTTTGGAATGTAAATCTGACGGAACAAGACATCAAATTATGTATATATTTTTTTAAATGTCAGATAGACCAAACAAAAACATCTGCAGATTATTAAATAATGAAAATAAGTGTGTGTGTGTGGCAGCCTGAAAATTATAGCCTGTAATCCAAAAACCTCAGTACTCAGTGTGTGGGTCAATCAGATATTTGTGAATTTTACTAAAGCCAAGTTAAAAATGAACAGATGGTTGAATTCTATAAGATCAGTCCGTTCAAACCATTCAAGAGCCCATAGTTTTCTTGCTGATTTGCTCCTCTTACTAATGATGCAACAGCCAAACACAGAGTCTCAAGATGGACAAGAAACGAGTCCTTCTGATGGAAACCAGACTGAAACAAAACCGGAGACTGTTATCCTCTTCTAGAGTTAAGATAGAGTGAAGAGTCATTGGGTTTGAAACAGTGAACCGTTGTTTTCCTCCTGGGACAGCAGCAGCTACAGTATGTAGTTAACTGTACTTGTAGTCCCTCAGGGTTGTGGCTGTGTGCTGTTATTATGTAATAACTTACAGCCTTTCCTATATAATGCTGACATCTGGCGTATGTGCTTTTTTTTTTTTTCTGTTTTCTTGTCATTTGGTTCGGTCGCATGTAAACATGTCTAGAATGCTGTAGCTGCTAGCGGCATGCATCATCTCCTCCACAACCCAGACGGATTGTGCAGGAGGGAAAGCGGTCAAAAATTTTTGCCGAAATTACAGCGTTCCATTATGTTTAAGGCACAAAGAACACATTATCCCCCACATCTGTTGTTCAAATATGATACATGTTGAAAATGAAGGGCAAAAACATAAACAGCTCGTGCATTAGTTTTAGCTGTGATTGCTAACCTGCATGCCCAGTTTTCCTACTTGTGCAGAAATTACCACTGCATACCTGAAAGATGCAATAACAACAAACATGCGATTGCCCTAGTTTCTCTGCTGTGTGTTCATACATGCACAAACATACACAGACACTTGTGCATTGATGTCATTTGTGGGAAGTCAGAGGTCCCTGTGCAATGAGGTGTTTCAGATGGTTGCTTCCTCTCTGTGGAGTGTGTACAGTCGGTAAGGCACACACGTAAACAAACACACGTTTGTATGCTATACTTGAGGACCACCATTGACGTCACGCATTCCCCACCCCAACAAAAAAAAGGAAAGGCAGAGGCTCAGTTCTGTCTGCCCACTTTATCCACCCCCCAACCATCTGAAGGCCAGAGGCACATTCCTCAGCCTTGTTCCCACTGAGATGTAAAGGTGTGTGTGTGAGAGACAGAAAATGGTCTTTTGAAGCCGGGTCAGGGATTGGTTGAGCAAAAACAAAGTCAAAAAGTTGCTCACATTGGAAGTGTTGGCAGACATTTAAAAAAAAAAAAAAATCTTTTTCTGGTTCATCTGGTCATGTACCTAACAAAATCTAACTTTAACGTGCTTATGCAAATATAAGTCAGCCATCATTTTGTCGGTCGGTTACTCATGAGACTTGCAACTTAAGGAAATGATGTGGCATTTGTGGGAAAAAATAGACACACGTTAGATTCAGTTCTAGAGCAGGTAACGTAGAAGGTTTAATATAGTATAGTCTTGGTGCAATAAATGCATATTTATTACTGCTATTATTATAGTTGCTGCTTAGTCATAATTGCTGTTTTTGCCAAATAAATGTCTGTGAGTTTACCAGACCTGCAGCTGGAGGCAACGTTAGATATTAGCATATCCAGTGTAACTGTCAGCAGTCCAGTTGCATTGTGGGTAGTGAGGGAGCCAAGTTTTGACAAGGAGAATGCTTGGAATAGAAAAAGATAATATATCTTGTTTCGACAGTGTCACAGATGTGGAATGATGAATTACAGCTACAAGAGAATGAGAGGAGTCATAATGTTTGGCTTCTGCTGCACGTTGCCAAGATGATCCTGTCAGTTATTTCTCTTGTCTTGTTTCTGTGTGGGTTTAGTGTTCTCACAAGAATTCAGTTGGAATCTGGTGTTGCGGGCGGTTTTCATGTGGCACCTCATGATACGCTTTTTCTTTCTTTAGGCATATTTGCTTTTAACCAGTAGAGCTAGAGAGGAAATATGGGGAAAGGGAGCAGAGGAATGACCTAGAATAAAGGACGGGCTGGCTGGGAACTAAACCGAAAACTCACAGCTGACTGATGTGATATTTGCTCGAACCGCTTGGCTATCGGGTTGCCCTAAATTGCGCTTTTTCTGAAACCATGGTTTGTAATTGGGTCAATATAATTGGCAAACTTTTTGTAACATAGTTGACAGGTGTCATAGTTGACATTTTTGCTGTAACCAAACACCACATGGCGTTTTTAGAGAGAGTGTTGTAAATGTATACAGCTGACTAAAATTTAAATTGAAAATTATTTTTAAAGATATTGCAGTAAACCTGTTGGCATGCCATAAATCCACACTTGACTCACACACTACTTTATATTAAATAACTCAGAAAGCTTTGGAGTCTTGCCAGTCTTTTCTTCAGGAGGAAATGACACCATGTGGCGCGGGTCTAAGGCTGGACTCGAATATCCGAATATTAATTTTGAGATCCGAATATTCGCTGACCTAATCATATGTGAAGTACTGTTTTGATGGAAAATGAAACTAAAATTAAGCCTAAAATTGTGATATTTAATAAAAATCTCTTTTATTCTATGTCATTAAAAAAATAAACAAAAAAAAAAGCCAAAAATGAACCATTTGCATTGACCACTCTGTAAAAAAGCTAGAAAATTCTGCACTCCTCGGCACAACCATGAAGCCATTAGTGACTCTAAAATTCAAGGACGTTTTGGCTTACACATTAAGCCAGCTATGCAAAGCGGATAGGAAACAAATATAGAAACACATTTAGAAAATGTAAGTAATAAATTATCTATTGTATGTTGAGCCAGCTTTTTTTTCAGTAGTAGTAACACCTGAAAGCACTCGGAAAAAGGTTTAAAGTGTTGATTCCAGGTTTTTAAAACTGGTCTAAAATCAATAATCTAAGAAATTCAACTTTCATTTTTTTTTTCCTTTTTGTTATGTTTTTTTTTTTTTTTTTTGATATTTGACATGACAACTGTCATACTACACAGAGGACATTTTTGTTGAGTTTCCTTTACTTCTAGCCACAGTAAGTCTGTTTCCATAGAGGTGCAGAGCAAAAAGGTTCACTATCTGGAAAAGCCTTCTCTTTAAGGGTAATGTCACTGCACCAACAGACACAGTACATATAGCTGTAAATCTAATATATGTGCTACCTATTGAAATCAGACCCCAGACAGTGAGTTTGTTGAGTCTGACAGTGTTGTTGCAGGGAGCTGAGATGTTGGCAGAGCAGTGAAAGTGTCTGCTGTCTCACTGTTTGCTGCTGAGGTTTGTTAACTGACTGACTGATGGTTTGATGGCCGGAGGAGACATCCTGTTGACTCACACCGTACGTTAGTCTGTTGGGGGGGACAGTTGGACTTCCCTGGAACTCTGTTTGTCAGTCGCACGCACACACGGAGTCATGGCATACTGCGATGAGTGTGCGTTGCTGTGAGCCTCATCTGTTTGTTCAGATGTTTTCCCAGAGCTGCTGTAAAGCATGAAGGCATCAGACCCCACCAGGCTGTTTAGTCTGCGAGTTTCTGCAGGTCACTGGGTGGACGATTGCTCACAAAAGTGCACACAATAGTCCATTTTTCACCAAGATGTAGCGCTGTACAGGAGGATTTTCTCTTCCTTCATTCAGATTTTACACGCTTACTCACCGACTCATCGCTTCTTCTCCAACGATCAGATGCATCACCTCTTGTAAGCCACAAATATGGAGAAAAATCATACGACCTGAGAGTTTTAAGTGATATTTAAGTTCTTCCACCTTCAACCCTCATGTTGTCCTGTGGGTCAAAATGGACCCGTTTTATAATGTGGGGGAAAAAAATATATTTTTGCAGTGTAACTTCTAATGTCCATGTTTTCGACGTTTTTTTTGGGAAGTCTTTGAACATTTTTTTTTGGTGTGGAAAAAATGTTAAAAATGTTTCTTAAGAACATTCACAAAAAAATTAACCAAAATGCAGCAAATTTCACTGGAATTTGGTTGTTTTTTTTTCCTGTGAAAGAAAATATTAGAAGTTTTACTGATATATACCTAATCGCTTTAGATATTTTTAGGATTTTTTAGGAATATTTTTACTCCTTTTTTGAAAATATTTACAAGAATTTTCCTGCCAGATTTGGGGGATTTTTTTTTTTAAATAAAACTTTTAAGGGAAACTTTTAAGGAATTATTGGAATTTTCTTCCTGAAGGTTTTGCAAATTTTCAGAAATTCTGGGAATTTTCTTGCTGAATTTTGGGATTTTTTTTCAGACAAAGAAGCAATATTTTTTGGTGCCCATAAATGAGGACAACAGGAATGTTAAATTCTGTTTTCTTGGATTGTCTCCACTTTTGCTCTTCCATTCTTGGATCTGAATGTGCGGTTCTGACCACAGACACGCATCAATGTTGTGTTTAGCCACAAAATCCCATCAGTCAGCATTCACAACATGCTCTCTCTAACACAACGATCATGTGTTTGGTGCCATGTGAGTCACTCTGCGGTTTGGCTGTTTTGTTGCTTATACCAGGAAGAAGCTGAATAATCTGCTTTATGTTCGCTTCTCTTTGCTGCTTAGAGGAATTCTCTCTGTGCGTCTCTGTTTAACCGTAGTGACAAATGCTTTTCTCTCTACAGTTGCTCAGTGAGTGTAGAACTTCCTTGCTTCCTGTTTTGGCTTTAAATGTTTTTAATCACTGTCCTGTGGATTTGGGATGTTTTGGCTACAGCTGGGAAAGAAAAGTGCGGCACAATGCGTTTGTCTTTAGTGGAAATTTGAGATTTGGTCTTAGTCTGTATTTTTTGTTGTTTCACCTTCCTTATTTCTTACATATTGATACTGTCCGTTTGGTTTTGATGTTTGCCACCTTTAATATAGCACAGAAGAAAAGAAATGTAGGAAAAATATCCTCCTTTTTATCACACGGTCACACCCTGCAAGGAAGATAAAGCGATTAAAAATTGCTCTCTAGGGAACCGAAACTCTTGATTTTATAGGACAGAAAGGATGTCCTTTATTTACTGTTTCTTAGAGCCTAAAATGACTATAAATCAATTAAAGAATCTCTCTATTGCATGCTTAAGGTAAACTTGTGCTCCTTTCTTTCTTGTTCTCAGGCCAAAAACAAAGAAACAGGAGTTCTGGCTGCAGCCAAAGTGATCGAGACAAAATGCGAGGAGGAGTTGGAGGACTACATGGTGGAGATTGACATCCTGGCTAAATGTGACCACCGCTACATTGTGAAGCTGCTCGATGCATTTTACCATGACAACAAACTGTGGGTAGGTAAATCAACCAGCAACAGGGGAAAACCACAGACTTCTCACCTCTTTCTGTTTCCTGTGCCCTTTGTCAAACACTATTAGTCTGACTATTGACACTATGGTGTAAGGCAGAAACAATAAAAGCACAATTATCTGATTTTACAAAAAGGACATAGTGATTGGTTTAAAGTGTGGCTACATATTTTGTCCAGAACTCGCACTAAAGTGTTACTTATTTAAACCGACAATTCAGAAAAGGTTGGTCACCTTGCTACCTGCTTGCTTTTCTGAATTGTCGGTTTAAATAAGTAACACTTTCGTCTAGTATGTAACGACAAAATGAACCTAATCCAACAGAACTCACACAGTTCATTTCAATGAGCAGTTTGCTTCTGTATAGGACACTATAGTAAGAGATGGTGTTTTATTAGACACCAAAGGAGCCTCATCTTCTGCCTTCACAAGATATTTAGTTTTCTCTGTCTTGTGGACTTTCTCTCTCCATCAATTCAGTTTTCCTTGCAAGCTTTCCAAACTGAGCCACAGCACACAAACTCCCAGCAGGAAAGTGCAAAAACAAACCTGTTAACCGTGTATATTTTCCGACTCATGGGATGTTCGGTTTCACCCCGCGACAGCCTTGTTGTTTTATTGCAACGATATCTCATCTCGAGCATCCATATTTCTCCTGCGTACGAGAGCTCTGCTGAAAGATAATGATAAGAAACGTGGATCACCTAAGTGGGACTGACAGACCCCCACCCCCCCATGGTGACACACTGCATCAGAAACAACCCCGTCTTCACCCTGGTGTTACCACGACAATGAAGATCGATTTCGTTTTGCCGTTCTCTGCTCTTCAGTTATTTTTCCTCTCCGTGCTCGCACACTGGGTCAGGAGTAAACTTTTCAACTCTCTGTGTAATCTCTCACTCCATCAGGCCAAGACAAATACTAGTGACCTCATGCTGGGGCACGACCTGGAATATTTGAGGACTTACAAGAGAGCGTTAAGACTAAAGATAGTTGATGATTTTCCTTTTTTCCCTGACCTCTCCATGAGCAATGTTACTATAAACACAAATTTAGATTTAACTTGTGTGTTTTTATGTAGAAGTATGTCTTTTTGTTGGCCAGTGTTCCCAACAGTGTATGTTGTAAGTGCATCGTCAGTTTAGTAATCCATAAAGTTTCAATCATGACTGGTTTGGTTTCCATAGCAACAGCAAGTGTGATCTTGGTCCACCACCTCACAGCACAGCCGTATGGAGTCATGGCGATATTAGCAAAGAGTTCAGTCAGGAATATTTGCATTCAAAATCTGATCTATAGAGTAGTAGTTTTCCACACAACAACATGAAGTAATAAAGTTTTCCACTAAGGCTGGCTACTCTTAAAGTCCTTCAGCTCACCGTGACTGCTCCTTTTTGTTCCATTGTCCTGTCCTTTGACAAAGAAATGCTGGAAATGACCAGTGTTTTGATTCATCGGCCTGTTTTTTTAAGAGCATTTACAGTCTAACTGGAGTGACAAATGCATTTCCTGTGATTCCTGCACAGTAAACACCAGTCGAATGCTTTTCATATGAAGTAGAAGGCAGCGAGTTAAGACAGCTATGACACCTTATATGGAGCAGAAAGCATGAGGCTATTAACAGTGATGTCTAATTGTGCATGTATGTAACAAACCATATGTGGGGAGTTCCTTATGTGGGAGCTCATCTGGTTCCAGCATGGAGTGGTGAAATCCAGGAATAAACCAGAAAACATGATCCTATAATGAGATCAATAGGTGGATAATTACTTCTCAAATCATCCAATTTGTAGAACAATTTCTGCTCAACATTTCTGTTTTACTTGAGCTTTTTTAACCATAAACTATGCATATAAAAATGGCATTTCTTACATTTTATCTTGATATTTCACATACTTTCAAATTTCTTTAAGTCATTGCCCATCAACTCTCTTCCAGCAGATTTTTTTGCACATTGAAATTTGACACAATGTTTGGATTTGGATAACAACATCTTAAAAATATTAAAGATAAAAGTCTAACATTTGTAGTAATATTTCTCATCATGCCATTAAATCAGAAACTGCAATATAGGCCAGATAGAACAATGAGATTTATGGGTGAATTGAATAGAAGAAAATATCATGAAAAGTCCTATCTTTGTGCATACATTAACAAAAAAATGGAAATGGATCAGTCAACTAGTGAATAGCTTGAAATTCCCTCAGGATTAATAAAGAGTCTGTCCATCCATCCATCCATCAATCCCTCTGTCCATAATGGGAAAACATGTAGGAAACATTTTATTATGGAATACTTGGTCACAAAAATGAGCATTTACATAAGTTATGACATCTAGCTAAAGTTTCTCAGATGCCTCTTACAATACCCAGAGTTTGATTTTAAAAAAAAGTTTCAAGTAAATCAGAGATTGTGAAGCAGAAGTCCCCTGATGATCTGAGATGGAATAATCCAGACATCAAATTAAGTGACTGTTCTAGAAGAAATCCTCGAACAGGGATATCAGAAATGGATTCACAGTTTGTAAAAGTCGAACTCCAGGAACAGTTAAAAGGACTGAATGCAGCACAAACCTGCCACACCTGGAACCTGACTGGCCTCTTCTGACTAGTCCTGCCCTGGGGTTTGCCTCCACACACACACACTCGCACACAGATGCACACACACAGCTGGATCACAGTCCCAGAGCTGGCCACAGCTGTGTCGGCCATAGCTGGAATTCCGGAGGGTGGAAGGTGAACGTTCCCCATCAGTCAAAGCGGGACTGTGTGAGACTGTTAGTTTATGCTGATAAGCCAAATGAACAAACATCCTGGCCTGCTGCTTTCACACCACAAGCTCTCTGTGGCTTTATTGCTGATGCTCTCCTCTTTATGTCACTGCTGAACATTTAGATCTTGCATACATTTACACTCCTCATGCATTAGTGTAGAAACCATAGACTGTATATAAAGTGGACGTAGCATCTGGCTCCAAAATTGAAGCCCACCCGGAAGTGTCAAAAACTTGCAATATCCCGCCGTCTGCTAGGGTTGGCTCCACGAAGCTTTTGCTCCATAGACCCCAATTCATTTTTGGAAAAAATAAAATTTGATGGACTGATTTTCTACAGCTCAGGATTTTTTTCCCGTTAGTTTTCATGGTCAAAATGAGAGATCAGGTGGCCGATCTTAAAATAAATCAATGCTGAATTTTAAATAAATCGTTAAAGTTGGCGGAGCCAGGGGGCGTGGCTATACTTGATAGACAGCAACAGAAGCCTCTGCGGTAAAATGTGGGCGGGATAAGAGAGTCTTCAGCCAATCCTGCCCCTAGTTGCTCTCCGATCCAGCCTGTTTGACACTTTTTATGTCACTGGCTCCAAAAAATCCAAAACGGCGACCAGGAAGTAGCAAAATCCGGGCTTCATTTTCTCGGCGTTGAAACCAACGGCTGACGTCACGGTTAGTTCATGCCTAGTAGAAACCTGCCACCAAATGAACATGCATTCTTGACAAGATGAGAAAGTGAGCAATGACTACACATCATTTCTGTGTGTGTTAGCCTCAGCATCTCAACAGTTAGCTCAGTGGTTGGTGGTCGATCCTCAGTAACCTCTGGTTTGGTTGGTGGACCAGGCAGAAGTAAGTCAATGCATTCCAGCGTCGACCCACCCGTCCTCGCTTTCTGCTGAGCACGAGAGGGGACAGAGGGGAGGAAGAAGACAGTGAGAGAAAGGCTGTTTGTTCCACTTCAGGAACAATCTGGTCTTGAGGGCTCGCGAGGCAGCCAGGCCCACAGCGTGAGAAAAAGAGGCCCTTTAACGTGGGGGACGGGACTGCTGACATCAGCACACGGGGAAGAACGAACAGTGAGAGACTTAATGGGAGGGCAGTTAACCAGATGGGCAACAATGCGATAAACACAGAGGGAAAGCCATTATTTAGTCTGTTTAATCCAAATCACATAGAACACATTGTTGCCAGCATATGGAGATATGCAGTTTGTACAAAGAGATATCCCTCCCTCAAATTCCTGTTTTACCCCATAGGGACCATTTCTCCAGTGGAAAACTTTGGATTATTTATAGCAAAATGGACAATATTTTTTGGAGGATTTTTTTTTCCCGTGCTTTTGAGCCAGACAAACAAAATCTCATCAGCCTCTCATAATCTATTGGGACAGCTGTCTGCAAAGAGTAATCAGTCAGTTTTATGAGCCAAATCTAACCAATATATAGTAATAATTATAATCATCATAATTTATATAGCACCTGTAAAATACAGAGTTTATAAAGAGCGTCACAGATGGTGAAGAATAATAAAGGAAGATATTCTGGAAGACCCCTGAACAGAAAGCTGATTTCAGAAAGATCAGGGAGGAAAATTCAAGAAATACAGAAGTGGAATAAAAGAATATAGAGGGCAAAACCATAAATACAAGGCTAATAGTAATAATAAATAAATAAATGAATGAATAAAAAGCAAAAGACAGTAACATAAAGTTAAAAAAATCAAGTGGATAATTGATGTAACGATGATAATAAATAATAGTAATAATGATGATGGTAACAATGATAATAATCATAATGATAATAGTATTAACCTCTGAAGACCCGAGCTTTGGTTGAGCTTACATTTTAAATTTCTTCTACTTATTGGGATAAGATGTTACCAGTTAACATGATTGGATAAAATTGAATATGTGATGATTGTGTTTATTATATTTTTGTATTTATTTTACATGTATATTATATTTATACTGTTGTTGTTATTGTAATTTTTGTTATTATTCTTATTTTTATTATCATTATTATGAACAATACGCTCTTTTTGAAAAACAAAAAAAGATGTCTAGGTCCTAAGAAGTTAATAGACTACATCAAATTAATTAGAAGTAGACTCTGATTCAGTAGAGTTGACATTATAAAGGCTGATTTGGTTTTAAGATCTCCTGTAAGAGCCTTTCTTGGTGTACCGCAGCGGTTAAATCACTGGGTTTTGTTGTGTCCTCAGTCTGTATGTATTATCAGGCTCATACTATAAAGTTTCCTAGTTCTTTTGTACAAGGACAGTTGCATGATTAAGTTACATTTGCCACTGTTTATATACAGTGAAACTACGCATAATGGCATCGTCTGTGGTTGCTAGGAGGCTTTGGGTGACACTGGAAAGCCTCAGCACAAGTCGGTGTGTTTGTTGGCACCACCTCACACTCAAACGCACTCGAGTTCACACACAGATCACTGAAGCTTTAGTCACGTTAATAGAGTGACAAAGTATAAACAGTGCGTCTGTGTGATTCACTCAGTTTTTTTGCCTATACGGTTGTATTTCTTTCTTTATTCGTGATTGCCGTTTCGAAGCGCACCGTTGTTGGCAAACGACCTTCTTACTTTCCTTTGGCTTCTGACAAAATGAAGTGTGAAATCACTGAGCGGTGAATTGGAGGAACACTGCAGCGTCAGCGAGGCCTGCTTCATTTGTTTTAAAGCTTTTTGGGTTTTGTAGACTCCGGACAAATTCGGCAAGTTTGATTTTAAAAGAAATGAAAAAAGATAAGTATCTTTTTTTTTTTTTTTTCAAAATAAACATCTCTTAAGAGTGAAACAATAAATCCAAAGTTTGTAGACTGGACAAATTTGACCACCTTGACTCAACACGAGGAGAAAAAGGATCCTTGTGTTTTTTTTTTTTTATGACATTGGGTGACAACAGCTTAATTTAGTAATTCTTCAAAATGAAAACAATCTCTTAAGAGTAAAACACTAAATACATTGTTCAGAGTTTGTAGTCTCCAGGCCAATTTTACCACCTTAACTCAAACGAAAGGGGAAACAATAGGAACCCTCATATCTTTTAAGTGATATGGGATGACATCAACTTGGCTTAATTTAGTAATTCTTCAAAATAAGTCATCTCTTTAGAGTAAAACCGAAATTACATTGTCCAGAGTTTGTAACCTTTGGACAAGTTTGACTACCTTTACTCTGAAGAAAGGGCAGGGGGAAAAAGGACCCTCACATCTTTTATAACGCAACAGCCTGGCTTAGTTTAATAATTTTTCAAAATAAAAGTCATGTCCTGATAGTAAAACACTAAATGAATGCACCAAAGTGTAATTAGTAGATAATTATGTTGCTTTCTGCTGAAACCAAAATGCTGGCTTTTCCAAACAGGTATCATGTGATGCATTAGCTGTCACTTTGATTTTTTTTTTTTTTTTTTTTTAGTTCTTCTGTGTGTCTTAGAGAGAGTTTGTTTCCTTGTGTTCAGCCCACGGTGGCATGCAGCTTGACCAGTCAGAGTGCATTCTTTACAGCAACACAACGCGTCATCCAGAATTCTTCCAGGGAGGGAGAACCAATCTTACTGCAGAGACACTGATGACAACAGAAACCAGTCGCTGCTGACACAGTGGTGTAATGTGTAGCTGTTTAGGTTTATTAGGGTGGTTCTTAAACAGAAGAGAAATAAAAAATGTGTGTTTGGTTAGAGGTGAGTGTGAACAGGGAAGTGGTTTGTGCTGAAACGTGTGATTACCCACCCTGTGTGGTGTTAGCAAAATACATAAATAGGGTGTGTTCTCAAACTACAGTATCACTGAGATCAGTAAGACATTTTAAGGAGCTGCAGTGTATCTCAGCTTTCAATTGTCACAATTTAACAATTTCTGTAAGAAATCTGTAAGAATCTAAAGTACATAAAGCCAGAAATGGTCATTATATGACAATGACAATGACATCAACTTAAATGGAATTTTTTCAAAGTAAAAGCATTGTCTTAAGAATAAAACAGTAAATCCAAAGTTTGTAGACTGAACAAATTTGACTGTCTTGACTAAAAAGAAGGGGAAAAAGGGACCCTCATAATTTTGACATTATAGACATGACATTTCTTAGGTTTAATTTAGTAATTCTTCAAAATAAGTCATCTATTAAGGGTAGAACATAAAATACAAATTTGACCACTTTGACTCCAAAAAAGGGGGGGGGGGGCCCTTGTATCTTTTATAAGACCTTGGAGGACATTAACTTGGCTTAATTTAGTATCCCTATGATCAGTAAGACATTTTAAGAAGCTGCAATATATTTCACAATTTAATCATTTCTGTAAGAATCTAATGTGAGTTACAACCAAATGTTCATTTTAAAGACAAACTTTTAGAAATAAAATCCTGAGTGACAAATATGATAGTGTGTCGGGTGGTGTTATTTCTTTCTTTAAGCATGAGACGCATAATATAAAGAAACTATTTTCATTTTAAAAAAAATGTAGCACTGAGCAGACATTTCACAGTTGAAATGCACATATACAGTATACATAACAGACAGATCTTCTATAAGCTAGGTACAGTCTGATATACCAATTTG
Organism: Acanthochromis polyacanthus; assembly: GCF_021347895.1. Lineage (NCBI taxonomy): Eukaryota > Metazoa > Chordata > Actinopteri > Pomacentridae > Acanthochromis > Acanthochromis polyacanthus. The sequence continues at coordinate 5,859,566 of NC_067129.1, forward strand.
GCTGATTTTGAATTCATTCTACGTCATTTTCTTATTTAAAACACAAATATCTCATTTTTAGCCATATTTTAGGTGCTTTAGTAGCTTACTGAGGTTGGATCTTTGAATGCAGAGGTGTAGAAGTTGGCAGCAGTGCAGCATTTATCACACTTGCCAAACAGCCCATCTCCTGTGTGTCATACAAGGAGAAAGATGAAACGGTCTTCAAAGCAGACATGACAAAGCTGATGGGGCTTGTCAATCTAAACCTCACAAAAGAACATTGTTCCACCTGGAGTTGCACACCAGGACTGACCTCTTCTGTGCGTTCTCCGTGTCTTTTTGTGACTGCGTGTGCACAGAGGTATGAACACTTGGTTTCATTCAGAATGACCTCGTGTGTTTGTGTGTACCTTTTGTACGTGTAATTTTGCGTATGGCTTTGTCTGGATTGAAACTCCACACCTTGTCCAGTATCCGACTGAAGGTTTGACAATCTTGTCATAGCAAGCAGTGATTATATAAGAATGAGGTCACTTGGCAGGTATGCTGCACAACACCAAGGGTTAAAGTTTGATCTCTGCGAATCAAAAGATCTGCAATTAGGCAACCCTGTTTATGAGCTGCTTTAAACATGTACACACTCAGTTTTATGGTATAAAAAAGCTCCACAGGATTAATTCATTTATACTTTGTTTGCTTACACTTTGCATGACTAAAATATTTAAAGTCTTTTCTCTGTGTGTCGGAGGGTGACTGACTATGTAAGGAGAGAGTGTGAAAGGTGAAGAAGTAGTCACCATTTAGGGAGATGCTGAGCTGGTATTGTGTATTTGGCAACATGTCCTAAGACGTGTGTGCAGCTGAAGCCTGGTATTGCACTGAACATTTCAGTCTGAATCCGGCTGTCACCTTTTGTAAACTGTGTGTTTTGTAATAGTTTCACTGAACAGGGAGGCCTCTCCAGGTTGTGATGACATAACTTTAGCAATCAGCAAAGACAGAGATAAATGAGAACTTTAGCAATCAGCTGCTTAAATGTGTACGGTGTGCACTTGTGCAGAGGCTAAGATGAAAAAATGTGGACACAGTATGTTATTGTTCACAGGCTTCCAGTTCAAACATATGGAACTCAGACTGTCACTGCTGTCTAATGAATGAGTATGAAAAGCACATTTAATTCATTTACAGCCTAGTTAAATTGTTTGATATCTGCGGAGGATCCAGCCTCGAGCCTTATGGAGGGTAACTAGACCCACCCTGGCAGAGAATTAAATTCGTTGCCGTGGGTTGTCTAGCGTGGCTAGGCTACCGGTCTTCAGCATCTTGTCTTGTGTTTATGCAACGAAGTGAAGCGTGACTTCAGAGTCGGCAGCCACCCGGCCATTCGAGTGGTGTTTACAAACACGAATGGAGGAGCCGAAATGAGCCGAAGAACCCGCCGGGATGAGCCGAAATGGGCTGAAGGCGCAGGGAAGAGACGAGCTCCGAATATTTTCGTCTGGGGGGAGGAGGGAGTGATCACATCGACATGTGTATATGTTATAGACATATGTGTATATGTTTATGTGATCACAGGACGAGATGAGCCAATGTGGGCCGAAGGCGAGGGAAGACAGTAAGGCTGCACATTCTTTCCATCCGGTGACGTCCGACGGCGGGGCGGGTGAATGTTCGGATACCAAAATTAATATCCGGATAGTGCCGTAGTGAACGAATATTCGGGTCCAGCCCTAGACAGCATGTAGCTCGCCTGTTAAAATCTATACATTAGCCGAATCGTTTTATAAGCCATAGGGTTCAAAGCATGAGAAAAAAGTAGTGGCTTATAGTCTGGGAAGCACAGTACTCTTTCTGTGAGTGCCAGTAAGATCTGGAACAGTCTAAGGGAGTGTCCCACATTACCAACCTTCAAAACTCACCTCAAACAGTGACTGAAAGTCAACCAGTCTTGTGACCACTGACCCTTAACTTCTTTGTGTACTTTTTGTAATGTCCTTTTATTGTGTCCTATTGTCCTTTGTTTCACTATGTTTCACTGTTTTGTTTCCTTTATGTACTTTTTATAATAAGCTTTTATTGTAGCCTGTTGTCCTGTGTGTCACTGCTGTGGTTTTATTCTGCCTTTTTTTTTTTTTTTTTTTTTATCTGCCTTGGGAGTGCAGATGTAAATTAGCATTGTTGTTGTAATCCAACAAATTTACGTCCATTGATGTCTAAATAGGAGGTCATTAATGTGCACTGTCCCTGTCAAATAAAAACAGAAAAAAAACTTTAACCTGAGATATTTGATTTAAGCAGCGTGGACCGTTGAAAAGCTGAGGATTTTTTAATTTCTTTTTTTTTTTTTGCGGTTTTTGTCACCGGTTTTCTTCTTTTGATTTTTAAAGACGACATACTTTATAACACCCTCGGGCACATTTCGTGGTTCAGAAGGTTTAAAGCAATTGCATGTCAAAGCCTGCTGCTGGTGTTATATTACACTTCTGAGAAAATAATAGCAGTGAGGCAATGTTCAGAACACTCTTGACGACCTGTTGCTTCATTTAGTGCCAGAACAAATAGTTTTCAGCTGCCAGTTTGTGAGTTTTTACTTTGTACTCTTTTATATCCAGGGCCAACTTGAACCTCATCTCTTTTCTCTTCTTCCTCAGATCATGATTGAGTTCTGCCCTGGAGGTGCTGTGGATGCCACAATGCTCGGTAGGTTTTACTCGTGCATCTCTTTAAACACTCCCCCTTCCTGACTGTCACAAAGCGTTGGTTTCCACACCTGAGGCGACGCTTTGGCTACACCTGTGCCTTCAGCAGTGACTCTGAGGGAGTTTATAGACTTCATATAAGGTCAAAGCTGCTCTATGCTGGGTCAGTAGATAATTGCGTGACTTTTTGTAACATAGTTGACAGGTGTCATAGTTGACATTTTTACTGTTTTCAGGCCTAAAATCAACATGGCCGCCGATAACCAAACACCACATGGCATTTTTACAAAAAGATTTTTCTAAAATATTATAGATACAACTGAGTAAAATTGAAATTAAAAGTTATTTATAAAGATATTGTAGTAAACCTGTTGACATGCAATAAATTCATACTTGACTCACACACTACTTTATATTAAATAACTCAGAAAGCCTTGGAGTCTTCCAGTCTTTTCTTCAGGAGGAAATGACATCATGTGGAGCAGGTCATGTGATCTGGAATTAACACACCTCGAGAGGTCTTTTTGTAATGGGTAACTTAGTTGAAAGTGATTTCTCGGACACAGATACAGTTTGTCATTTTCCATATAAAATTTGATATATTACCAAAAATAAATGTCATGATTATCTCAACACAATCAAAACATTTTGAATATGCTCATTTTATTGTTGTTTAACATATATACATGATATAGCTTGTCCTTTTGTTTTGAGAAGACTCTCCAGTGCAGTAAATTCTCTAAAGATTTGTTGTTGCAGAGTGATAAAGTTCATCAAGGGAAACACTGTGTGGTTTCTTTTAAAGATAAGGTGATAAATTGTGACTGACAATTAGCCGTCAGTGGTTATTAAATTTGGATGGTTATTTAGTTGATGTTTTAGTGATATCCAGTCATTTTTTATTAATAGGTGATTGTTTCCATATCAAATAATTATGGAATTTGTAAAGAGATGACCAAAATGAACATAAAAAAGCATATATTTTTTTAACTTTTAATAGAAATGTATGCAAAATGTAACCCATGAACTTCAAAAGTCCCTCAAATATATAATATATATTGACTCTGCTGCAGAGCTCCAGTACAGATGTTGAAGAAACACAAGAAAAAAAAAAAGTAGAAAACCAGCATTCCACTGTTACAATACTGTAAATTTGCTCCAGTCATGAGCACATACTACAGCTCTAATAATCTGGCCTTGAATCCCTTCAAGCACTCAGACACAGTGGAGTCCTCCGGTGTGGGAAACCCCCCGGTCTGTTTTCACTGGATAATCCACATCCTCATAACTGTCTGCGCCCCTCTGCAGCTAACACAACACAGGCAAAGTAGAATAAAGTCTAGCAGGGCAGGAGCAGCTTGGATGTGTGAAGCGTTTTTCTAATTTGGGATTACTTTTCCAGCAACACTATCTGACCTGGTATCGCAGGTTTGCCTTGTAATGTTTTCTCTTGAGGAGTTCAAACAGTAGTTCGGTCCTCGAGACTTTGTGATTGTGTGTAGAAATACACAATCTGCATGTGTGCATAATAGCTGCTCTCTGCTAGTTGTCTCAGCTCTTACTTCCATTTTGCTTTCGTTCTCTCTCATGCTCTTCTGTCCATGTTTAACGTCTCCGTCTTGTCTCCTGCCTCCGCCTCTCCTGACCTTATCAGAGTTGGACCGTGGGCTGACGGAGCCGCAGATTAAGGTGGTTTGTCGCCAGATGTTGGAGGCTCTGGACTACCTCCACAGCATGAAGATCATCCACAGGGACCTGAAGGCTGGCAACATCCTCCTCATGCTGGATGGGGACATTAAACTGGGTAAGGCTGATGTGATGTTCCGATGTATAAATTTGAACTTTGTAGCGATTATTCATCATGATGTCCAAGCAGAAGTATGTAGATGTACTTAAATGCTCTAACGAAGGTTTCAACAGACTCTAGTTTGGAATAAACCTTGAGAATCACAGTATTTCAGTTTAATGTTAATAAATATTGTTTGGGTTTGTTGGGTTTTTGTCATTATATTATGACTCCGAAATATTCATTATGCATTCATCATGGTTTCCAAGCATATCTAAGTAGATGTACACAATTCCTATAAAGTATGTTTCAGCAGACTGTAATTTGGAATGAACTTGGAGAACCTCAATATTTCAGTCTAATACTATTCATTGGGTTTGACCTACAAAAGATTAAATCAGTTATGGTGGCTAAATATGGACCGTATTCTGTTTCTGTCAAAGGAAAGTATCACTGAAATGATGATTAATGCACCCTGAAGAAGAGTACAAGATGTAAAAGACTTCTTTCGGTTTCTGTATTTTGATGTATGTCCACTCAGTCGAAACCAAAAGCAATAAATTCCTCTCCAGAATCCAAAAAAAGGCCGAACTCCAGCATGTGGATTTTTGTGAAACAGAACATGAGGTGTTTAAACCCATTTAATCTTTTACAGAGAAAGCCATTTTACTGCCAAATGGTGCAAGCAGAACAGATTCTTAGATGAACTCCATGTTGTTGTTGAACATCGAAGGTTATCTCTGCAGCTCTGATTCATTGTTTCCTTGGCATACATGCATGCCACACATACACACTCAGTCCAAGGCCCTGCGCCCCTCCTGCGGTGCCGTCAGAGGATCTGAAGCGAGCGTTGTGTGGGAAAGCCGCTTTCTGAGAATGTTGCATATTTTCATTTATTGGCTTTTTGAAGAGCCCTCCACATTCTTCACATTGCACAGCTGAAGTTGTGGATCCGACCCAAAGACCAGTGTGTTTTGGATCCAAGTGTAGCTTTCCTGAAAAGGGGAAATGGTGTTTAAATGTGTTTCATGTCGGTGCCAGTTAAGGAAGTGCAGATTTTTCTAAAAGGTTGCCCAATAGTTGGATCCTCAGATGTAAACCTTTAAACAAGAACTTCTCTTTTGAATTCATGTTTCGCGTTCTTTGCTTGGCTCTCTGTCCTGACCAACAAACCAAAAACACTAAGCAGAGAGGAACTAAAGCTTGTTCACACATAGTTTTTATAATGCTGCTTTTTATAGGTGTTTTGGCTTTATGGCTACATAGCAACTGGTTTTAGGTCACTGAATGTTGACCTTTTGGAAAACTCCTTCCAGACTTTCAAAAACTCTCCTGCAGAAATGGAAACTTTCAGAAACAAAGACGCTGACACCCACATTCACTTTCTAATTGGTTCTTATTGGTCACTTCTTATCCTTAGTTTATTCATCGCAACCCTATGACGTGACTCTGCAACTTTTCTGCTTTCTGTTTACGCTGGCGCACATGCCCAGTGAATGATCATGTGATCTGCATTGATAGCTAAGACCAGGGGTGTCAAACATGTGGCCCATGGGAGGGTCCAATCCGGCCCGTGGGACGATTTTGCAAAGAGTAAAAACTACAGAAAAGACATTAGCTGCAAATTGTAATTTTGTAAAACTAGAAATTTAAAATAATTTCTGGACAAATAGTTTTTGATCATAAAGTAAAATATAACATTGTTTATTGTTCTTTTGTCGGTTTGTCTAATTTTTGTTATATTTTGTCTTGTTTTTGCTGTTTTGTTTCTTGTTTTTATTTTTTTTTCTTCTTGTCACACTTGTATTTTTGTCTTGTTTTTCTCATTTTGCGTTTTGCTTTATTCATAGTTTTGTGTTTTTTTTTTTAATTTTTATCGCTTGTGTCGTTTGTGTAATTTTGTCTCGTTTTTGTCGTTTGTCCATTTTTTTTGCTGCTTTGTAACTTTCTTGCCTCATTTTTGGCTCTTTTCTGTTTTGTTTTGTGTCATTTCTCATTTTTTTTTGTCCTTTTGTTTCCATTATTGCCATTTTGTGTCTCATTTTTATAATATTTTGTCTTGTTTTTTTGTCTTTTCTTGTCCAGCTGTTTTAATCATAAGTAAATGTGCCTTTGTAGACACACTGATCTGTAAGTTATAATGTGTAAATGATAAACTGAGCATATTATTGCTGAGATTGAATCTATTTTTCAGAAGGAACCTCAGGCTGTTCAGTGTTTTGTTCACTAAATGTGAAAATTTGCTGAACATACTTTTTTGCATGAAAACAAAGGAAAACTTTGGAGTTTTATGGATTAGGATGCTGTAATTTAACTGGTCTGGCCCACTTAAGATCAAATTGAGCTGAATGTGGCCTTTGAACTGAAATAATTTGGATAGCCCTGGACTAGACAGAGATTATGTATCTGAAATGAAAATGTTCAAAATAAAACAGCATTTTGGATTTAGTGTGGATGCGGACTGACTACACTAATTGCCTTTGGTTTTATTATCCTTTCCCTATGTGTTTTTCTTAATTTCAAACGACACATTGTATCAGACGCCGTGCTCACTAAGCTCCACTTGGTACTTCCCGTTAAGATTCTTTTTTCCACTGCCTTGAATTCCTCCCTTACACGCCACAGTTAGATATAATCACTGGGAGTTGCCTCTCTAAACTCATTTTGTCATGACACAGACTCATTTACAGTCTCCAAACTTCTGCAACTGCTTGTTAATTCAAACAAGACGACAATTAGCCGTCTCTGAGGTCAGCCAGTTGCATCAAATCTGCCTATAATGCGTGATCGTGCAATTTAACTTCTTTAAAATCATGTCTGTAAAAGTCTTGATCTCTAACCAGCAACTCGACCACTTTCAGGAGATTCATACATGTATGGGAAGCAGAATGTTAATTACAGCACAAAAAGCATTTCAGGATGAAAACACAGAAGTTTTAACTGAAGATATTAAGAATTTTTCTCTTCTAATCTCTTGGGATTTCCTACTAAAATACTAAATCATAGTTGTTTTGTAGAGAATCACAGTCATTCTTTTGGGGGAACATTGGATTTTAACTGTATTTGTATGATTTTACCTGAATATTTTAACATCTCTCAACACAATGACATGTAAACTCTCATTCAGTGTACAATAAAAGTAGTAGTTACATTTATTGTCCCTGGAAGAAAAAAAAACATTCTCTACAAAAGTTTAGACAGCGACAGTCCGAATGAACGTTTGACTAGGAAATCAAAGAAATTTGAATTGTAGTCTGCGAAACCGAGAGAGCCATTTAAGTCCCCGTAATAGAACATGCCAGTTTGTAATTGAAGCAGCGAGCCTGCTGCTGCCTTGTGCGCAAAATCTCCGGGCCTCTGCCAAAGTACTTCTCCACACCGGCCTTGCCACACATCATATTCCAAGGAAAAACGTGTTCAGCCAAAATGAAAACAACACCCCTGTAATCTGAGGCCAATGTTAGGGAATTGAGGCAACCTGTTTGGGTAAGAGGGCTGCTATAAATTCACTGATTCTGGCTTTGTGTCTCCGCCCATTACAATGTCCAGACGGGTTTACAGGGTACAAACTGTGTGTCTTCTACAGTACAAGGGGAAAAAAAAACATGAACATTGTGTGAAATATGATTATTCCTGTTACTTAAAATACTCTTTGTAATTTCTTTCAACTCACTTATGTCATTTTATACATTGATTTATTGCCTTTCTTCGTTTTTGCAGCTGATTTTGGCGTGTCTGCAAAAAATACCAAAACCCTACAAAGAAGAGATTCTTTCATCGGAACGCCATACTGGTGAGTTATTACTCAACATTTTAATTGTTTTTAATTAAGAAATCATTGCTGATAAAATTACCAGATGCCTGTTTCCTAATACAGTACGTTCAATACAAAATACGGCACAAGTGAATACATCCTTGTGTGTTATCACTTAAATGTCAAATGAAAAGTTAGTGTCACTTCCAAGTAGAGCAGGAGGGCATTTGCTCTTATATAAAATTAACTATTTAGATTTGCTATATAAAAATATCGACTCTGCAGTAGGAACTCAATGCAACAAAAGTCCTAAACCTTTCATAGCTGAGATTCAGCAAGCAAATCACATTTGTATATCTACCTTTATTTGTGAAGACGATCTCAATCCTCCTCAGAATGGAGGATGCCAGTGTGGTGCCAGCTTTTTTGGTCGGATGTTCTGCCATTCTTCAGAAACTTTGTTGTTTTGTTTGTTTTTTGCTGGAGGGATCATGTTGCTCGACCTTTCTGTTTAAAACGCCACAAAGGTGTTCTATTGAATTCCAGTCAGGAATTCAATACAACTTCATTTCTTTCTTCTTTAGAAAACTCTTGTGTGATGTTGGCAGCGTGCTTTTGATCGTTATCATGATGGAATATTCCTCTTCTGCCGAGCTTGTACCGACTGGAAATCATCGTGTCAGGCAGAGTTTTAGTATATTCAGAGGTATTCTTAGTTTTATCCATAGATGTCATCTCCCTGACAACTTTTCCACTCATGCAGTGCCATATCATCACACTCCCATCTCCGTGCTTCACTGTCAAGACTATGCTTCCACTGTGGTAGTACTGGCCGTTACCATGGTGGCCATCCTGGACCCCATCTGAGTCGAATAAGTTGATCTTGGTCTCTTCCGGCCAAAGAATGTTCTCCCAATATTCCTCAGGCTTCTTGTCCTATGCTTTAGCAAAGTTTAATCTTGCCATTCATAGCAAACAAGTTTTTTTTCCTACGTTGTTGTCCATAGAGGCTGATGGTATGCAACTGTCTCAGCTGTTATACAAATGCTAGTTTCCATTGATAACTGTTGGCACAGGGTTATCAATAGAAATCAGTGTAAAGCACCTGAAATGACCTATTGGGGTCATTTCAGGAGGCCGACCACTGTGGTTTGATTCTACACCTGCTCAATACTGTTACAACTTATTCTTTCTGATCTCTGGGAAGCCTCGCAGTCAAATTTTTCATTTCCTCACCTACATTTTATTTTCTCCATGTGGAGTCATGATGCAGACAGAGCCACAGGAAATGGGTCCAAAGTTGAACAAATATTAGTGTTCAAAGGTCATTTTGTATCTATGTTCATGCAATTCGTCTTATTGGAAACACCTGTACTCAATTTTGCTTCAGTGAAGAAGTTTTCATCTAACTTTTCTGAATTATTTGTTTCATTTTTCATAAAATCACATGCTCTACTTGTTCACTTAGAAGTAATGCAGTCATTGATAGGTGAACTCATTTAGAATAATTTTACGTTTATGTCCTATTGCACAGGAGTGTGTTCATTTCTGTTGTATGTTGTACCTGACAAATCAAGACATTTCATTGCCTCGACACGACATTCTCTAAACCCCGTAAATGTTTTTTGCTGGTGCAGCCTCACTTGCATTAAACAGATATTTATTTTGCAATTATCCATATAGAAAAATCTCAAAAATTACATAAAACCACATGTATTTACTTGATGGATTATGAACTTATTGATGCTCACTCAGCGCCCTCATTGCTGCTGTTGTCACAACAGTGCAGTGTCCTGAACTCAATGGAAACATTTCTCAGTGAACTGTGTCCCATAGGTTTATTCCCCTATGTGAGTATGATTAGAGGTCAACCATTGACTACAGCAGGTTTTCATCCATCAGGAGTACGTTCCCAGCTCAATGAAAACATGACTGCAGCTATGTGTTGCAGAATACTGATGTAGTTCTGTGTAGAATATTAAAGACAGTTTTCCTGTATGCTTTTCCTCTGACTACACTGATTACTAAAGTCAACAAATAGAGTGAACTGCCTCTGAAGTTCAGTCATTTGTTAAACTAATCTAAACACAACATCATTTGGTCTCTTCTTGTATTCATAACAAAGATTGTGTTCTGTTTAGTCATGTTCACACTTGATGGTCAAATCTATTGGAAAGCCACATACTGAACATGTATAAAATACATGCATTCAACTAAAAGCTAGTTAAATGGTAGAACGCATGTTTTTTTTGTTGTTGAGTGTTTTTTATTTTGCGTGTGTGTCTCAGGATGGCTCCAGAGGTGGTGATGTGTGAGACGATGAAGGACGCTCCGTACGACTACAAGGCTGACATCTGGTCTCTGGGAATCACTCTGATGGAGCTCGCGCAGATCGAACCTCCTCACCACGAGCTCAACCCCATGAGGGTGCTGCTGAAGATCGCCAAGTCTGAGCCTCCAACCCTGGAGCAGCCACACAAATGGTGCAGATGTGTTAAATATTAATCTGAATTTATCTTTCCTATGGCTACTCAACGACTGTGTGGAATAAGTTTGGAAGAGAAAGCAGGGGTATTCTACCTGGGAGTAACCTGAAATTAAAAGCCAAAGTACTTTGCATGCAACTCCTTCATTAGTTACAGCATAGACGACGCCAGGTTGAATCAATAGGGTCTTATATCTTCCTGTCAAGAGCTCACCAGGTCATTTCATTCCATTCTTTTCCCTTTTTGTGCTCACTCAGTGCACTGTAATGTACTGTAGACACTCCATGCATCAGACTGTCCTCCCCTTCACCACCTGCAGTCCATTCTGCCCTTTACAGAACTCCAGCAAAACCTCAGCAATTGCTCAAGCACTTGTGCCAAACTATGACTTTCTTTCCTATCACTTTTACGAGAGCGAGTGTTCCATAGCGGCAGATTTATTACTGCAAAAGCAAAGTTATCAGGTGTCTGAGGGGAGATTGGGGAGGAGGGGTGCTGACTCCTCATTCCAGTTTAAGCAGCTGTGTGCAGAGATGAGCCACGTGTCCCAGCATCCCATTCTGGAATATGGTTGTGAAAATGTTTTTTTTAGAATGTTGTAACTGTTTCTTTACACCTCTGTTTGTGATCAATATTTGTATTTGTTGTGTTTTTCCCCCCCACAGGACACAGGAGTTCAAAGATTTCCTGAAGAAAGCTTTGGATAAAAACCCAGAGACTCGCCCGACTGCAGTCCAACTCATGGAGGTAGTGTGCAGTTACATCCTAGAGAAGACATTACACAACACTGCAGTTTGACGTATGATCAAACGTTGTCCTCTCTCCATCTTTATCTCGCACTGACACACACATGAGGAGCAATTTAATCTTCTATTTTAGGACATGAATAGAGCGATCTGTGCCAGTAGGAGGGAGCGGTGCCCCGTGGAGGGCGCAGGCATGGGAGTAGGGGAAAGAGTAGAAGGTGCACAGGAAATGAAGCAAGTGTATAAGGAGCGGGATTGTGTTAGAGTGGGAAAAAGTTAAGTGAGAGCTTAAAAGGTGCAGCAAAGGGCGGTGAAGACTCAGGGCTTTTAGAAGCTCTCTTTTGAAGCAGGTTCAGTTTTTCTTATTAACCCTTGTGTTGTCTTTGAGTCTAAAATGGCCCAGCCACTATGTTAAATAGCACAGAAAACCCCCTAAATGATCTTTTTTTCAACTTGAAATGCAATGACTTTTGATGATTTTGAAGATGTAAGAAGATTCGCATTTTGTTGTTGAGTTTTGTAGTTTTCTATTCCATAGACCGATATACAGTACGCTGTTGTTTCCCTTCAAAAATGAATTTCGAGCCACCTTCTGCACATTTCTGGCACTTTCTTTGGAAATAGAAGTACTCTCTCTCTTATCTCTATGTAAATAAAAAATGTTTAAACCTATGCAGTACCTAGCATGTGTGATGTAATAAAAACGAGAAGGTGTCCACTGATCAAATAGTGTTTCTGAAGAGCAAAAAAACCCAGACATTCACAAAACTTGTGATACATGACAGGTTGGTTTCTCATTCAGTGAAGCTGCTTTATTTCAGAGGCTCAGAGGAGACGAGTCATTTTTGACCCTTAGGACAAGGGGAGTGTACAGGATCTTAACCCTCCTGTTTTCTTCATTTGCAGGTACCAAAAAGTATTTTTTCCTTGTCTGAAAAAAAAATCCAAAAATTCAGCAAAAAAATCCCAACATTTCAGAAAATTTGCAAAACCTTCATGATGAAAGTTCCAATAATTCCATAAAAGATCCCCTTAAAATTTTTATTAAAAAATACCCCAAAATTGGAAAGAAAATTCTTATATAAATAGGTTTTCAAAAAATGAGTAAAAATCTTCCAAAAAATCCTAAAAAATATCTAAAGTGATTACATATATATCAATAAAACTTTTAATATTTTCTTTAAGAACATTCACAAAAATGTTTTTTTTGTGAATGTTCTTAAGAAACATTTTTTTAACATTTCTTTTTTTTCCACCAAGAAATATTCAAAAAATTCCCCAAAATTTTCAAAATGTAACATCAGAAGTTACACTGTGAAAATATATTTTTTTTCCACATTTTCAAACTTTAAAACGGGTCCATTTTGTCCTGCAAGGGTTGAGGGAGTGATCATTTTCAGAATAGTCCTTCTTGAGTTTTCTATTTGTTTTCCAGTAAATCATGCTGGTGATACTGATTGGGTGTGGCACCTCATATCTCCAAACAAATGTACCAGTTGTCTTGCTAAGGAGGGGCTCATGGTGGTGATTTTTTTTGGCAATATCCCGAGATGAGCTTCGACATATGTTTCCAGAATTCCAAGCATTGAGGAAAAGCAGTACACAGGGTGTGGATTAAAGAACGAGTAGCATCTATTAAAATTCAGAACCACGGTTTCCTGACTGTATCCCACAGCTGAGAGAATGCCAGCTATTTACATTCCTGCTCCCGGCCAATGGTGCGCCTGGATCCCCCTCAGCTCACCACCTCTGGCCAATTAGAGAGAGGCGTAGATGAAAATCCTAGACCCCGGGCCCACTGGGAATTCTGCATGTGCTCCTCAGTAGAGGGGGAGAAAGAGACGGGCGCGGTCCGGTTTTTGGTGCCGTGCTGGAGGTTTTAGATGTTTATCATGCCTGCTGCGCCTGTAGCGGCTGCAGATGATTGTGCAGTGATGGCATTGGATTCTTGCATGTCGGATGATGTCAGCTAACAGGAAGTTATTATCAGTAAATGTGACAAGTTTGCTGATTTTTGTATTGCTAGTATTCGCTGATGAAGTGCAGATACTGAGCTGGGTGATGGGGATAAGTCAAAGAAAAAAGTGGTGTGTGTTTTTAAAAAGAGGAAACAAAATCTTCTTGAAGTGTTTATCAGTGAGCTTTTCATAGAAAACAGGAAGCTTTTCTTCAGTTTTCTACCTCTTTCAGCCTCTCTCGCCTTCTGTCTGTCCCACATGTGTGCCTGTGAGGAATGTATACACAACAACATGACACAGTATCAGTCACTGTGGCCGTGTGGTTGGCGGGACACCATCTGGATGACTAGTATTATACTGAACGCAGCCTCTCCTCCCACATAGTTTCTCATGGTCAGGATTTTTTATGTTGTTTTTGGTGGAGCTTCCATCATAAGTGTCAGAGTAAAGCTGTGAGAAGTTCCCGTGAGTGTTACACACAGTGAGAGGCTTTTTTTGGGCAAAAATATATATAATTAAATTTTCTGAAAAAATTTTGAGCACCTTGTGGGGGGATTGAAATCTCAGATATTTCAAAATTTGAGTAAAAAAAGTCAGTTTTATTTATACAGACTGAAAATTACTACTTGCTCCAACCTCGATGCTTCCCCAAACTTAACCTAAACCTAATTATAACCCTTAACCTCTGAACCACCCTTCAAAGACACGAGGGCTGACCAGAATGTCCTCAGTGATGCTCTAAAACTCACATTTATCCCGACAAGCACAGACACACCAAAAAACACACACAGGTAGCCCTGCTCTGGTAACCCCGTGGGCCATATTGTTCACATTTAACCTTTTCACAGCCGGCCATGCGTGTCAAATCTCCAACCTCTCTGGGTCTTAAAGCAACGTGAAACCTAAAAAGAGAGCTTCACTGATCCACTTCTTGATCCACAGTGTCGGTAAAAAGAAAAAACATAGCCAGATTTAACAAGGCAGCAGTGCTTCACAGTTTGCCTTTTTTCTCCCTTTGATTTCAGGGAAGCTGTGTTTAGCTTTAGCACGGGAGGTTTGATTTAATTTGCTAAAATAAACAGTTTGAAGCTGAAGCCCCAGATGTTTGCTACTGTAGGTATTCTGTTCATCTGATCTCTGTCTTGTTTAAACCGGTAATTAATTTTAACTAACAGTGTAGGTTTAGGTCTGTGTCTCCCATAATCTGGGGCAACATCACTGCTGCAGGCCTTTAATATTAAATGAAGGAGAGTAGTAAAGCTACAATGATTAGCTAATTAGTTAACTGATAATTCATCACAGTTAAATCAAACTTTTCTTCCTTGTGGAAGCCATTTTTCATACAAAAATTCCAAACAATAAAATCTGTTGTTTCTCATTGCCTTAACATTATTGAAATTTGGGGTTTTTCGAATCCTAGTAAGACAAGAAAAAGATATCTCTGCTCGGCTCCTTCAGCTCCAGTAAGTTGTACTGGACATTTCTCCAAGTTTTGTAATGAACCAAATAAATAATAGATCAGTCTGTAGTTTATCATCTTTGGTGGAGTAATCAAGTTTTAATCCAATACACTTCTTCTCAAATCCAGCAGATATCTTCTTAGGGACAGTAAATCTGGCAGTTATGCTAAAAAGCTCAATCTTTCTGCAAAATTGCAGACTTCACCTTTAAATGATTATAAATGATCATTAGCTTGGAGCTCTAGATAGTACAAAAGTACTTCAAAAAGATCGTGGCCTCACCAGAAAATGTCACAGAAGAAAGATTATTCCTGCACTGCTTTTTTTTAACATTGTCATCTTTAACTGCAATTGACTTGATGTTCAGGCTTTGTCATCCCTTCCAAACTCACATTCGGCTGCTTCTGCTTCTTCCATTTCTTGAATTGCTTCTTTTACTTGTTGCATTTCTGATGCATAATACTCCCCAGTAATGCTTTGAGGGTTAGGGTTTTGCAAGACACCCATCATGAGCAATCTGTCGGTGTCCCAAGACACAGAAGGCATCACCTTACTGACGGATGCCAGTTATTTGAACTTTTTAGCGAAGGTGGAGAACTTATGTGTTTCCATTGTTTGCTGTGTGATAAGGCTTTATATTACACTGTTATGCCCCATAATGGGAGTCATGACCCTTGTTTTGGCTCTTGCATCAATGTCTCGTTACCAGAATCATTCATCCTGATGGTTATGTCTAATTAAAGACCAGGCTTCTTCATTTTGTTCCAGAGGTTAGTTGACTGTTTATCATAATGCATGACTTGGGTTATTTATGCACTTTTGCCCTTAAATGTCCACTGCAACTCTCTCTTCCAAGCATGTCAAACTGAACTTGTTGCTGCAAATCCTGAAGTCCCTGCATATGCTCATCGAACTTGTACTACCCATGTTTGTGTGGCTTCAACAGTCTGTTGGCCGGTCACTTGGGAAGTTGCGGCGCGGTCGTTGGAATGTGAATCATTTCAGTTGAACTGTTTAGGGCGTCTTTATTTACTCAGCTCGGCCACTGTCGCTTGCTAAGCTTGTATCGAAATACAATTTTTTAAAAAAACAAAAAAACACTGCTGTTATCGAGTAAGGAAAGCAGCCTGGGGATTATATATTCATCTGTAGTAAATCTTGTTGAATTTCAATTTCATGCTGGTTTTTTATTGTGCAAATAAATTTGCCGTGTTTGAAATCAAAACACAATTAATAGCAGCAGTATTTCTGCAAAATTTAAAATCTGACCCAAGACTGCTTGACAGTTAAATGGAAGAATAGCTTGTTTTGCATAAATGGAACGACAGAGACAAATAATAATGCACGCCAATGTAGACAGTATGCACAAACAATAAAAATACTTTGGAATTGGAGGTGTCCAAAAAGCAGTTCAAAATGTAAATCATGTATCCATATTTCCGCTGATGTACAGTTAAATAACACTCTGCTTATACGGTACTCATTAGGCAGTAGCTGACTGTTGTTTGCCACTGGAGAATCTAACAGCTCAAGCCTAATGCAATTCTCAAGGACAAGCCCCTGAACATAAAACAACTGCGATCACCCACAGCAAATGTGTGTACACACACACACACACACACACACACACACACACACACACACACACACACACACACACAGTCTTATACACATTTCATGGTCCAGCACCACTTGTGGCTCTTTCCCCTTTGTCAGCTGTTCCAATTAAATTACACAGCGGTACAAAGCATCTGAATAATAGATGATCAGCCTTTTATCCCGGCTGCACTCTGCTTTTAATTTAGCTTTTTATTTCCCTTGCACTCAGCTTATTATCACTGCCTTGTTTGCTTTGAGGCAAACTCTGCATTTGCTCCTTGGGTGTTGCAGAACTAAAAATGCGTTTTGCTATTTTAAGTGCGTGATGTTCGAGCGAACAGGGAGAGTTGCATTGTGAGGCTGCTATTGTTGTTCAGGAACTGGCAGGTGGCAGATGGAGTTTCCCAAACAGTGAAAGTTTCTTGTGGCCTCGTCTTGCATTCTCTTGCCGTCCTGCGGGTAAATTAGGGCACTTAGCTGCAATTGCTTTATTTTTTTATTACTAGGATTAGATTTTATGGCACAGCCTGCCTTTATTTCACTGATGAATCCTTGAACTGTCCCTTGCATTCAGCACAAAGACAACATGCAAATGCTGTGGGGTTTCTGCAGAGTTAATTGTACTAAAATTCAAACATGTGGCTTTAAAACCAGCTATCATTCTATGTATCTTGATGCTTAATGCCAATCTCTCCTCATTGTGTCCGCAGCACCCTTTTGTGAAATCGGTGACGTCCAACCGTCCGCTGAGAGAGCTGGTGGCCGAGGCCAAAGCTGAGGTCATGGAGGAAATAGAAGACAATAGAGAGGAAGGAGAGGAGGACGACGCCATGGAGCTCACTGGGGTACCAAACCTGGATCTTTTTTTTTTCTTTTCCACTCCTTCAATTTCCTTTTTGTCATTGTTTGTTTCCAAAAAAGAGAGTAAGCAGTCTAGTAGCTTTTCTGAAAGGTCTTGTGGCTTCAAGCTGTTGGGTTGTACGAGTTCACATGATTTGGTTTCACAACATAACAAAGGGACGGTAGATGCTGAGAGTTGGCCTCTACAAATTTACATGCAAGTAGCATTTTCTTTACTGACACAGTCGAGGCATTTGTCAGATTTTTTTTCTTCCTTCTTGCTGTGTGGTCCTCAGAGGAAACAGATACGTAAGAATTAGATAAAGGCCTTAATTTCAGTGTCACCAGACGGTGTAATTAAGTCGAAACTCGTGCAGATGATCACAGAAAGGCATGCACCTACCTGCACGCATACACATTCTCCCTAAAGCCCAAAGATTGTGCCATAACTCACTTTTAAAGTCCTTGCTAGGTGACCCTTTTGAACATTGTTTTCGGTAAACATAGCCTTCCTGCCAACTGATTGATGTTCCATTCTGCAGAGGCCATTCATAAATCCACAGAGGACATAAGATTAGAAAGTAACATAGTATGAGAGTGCAGATTACCGCCTGCCCTCAGCACAAACAAAGGAACAGAAACCGGAATACTGGCATTCACCCACACCCACACACGGTTAAATATAGGTGCTCCCTTCGGCCTCGCTCCTGTATAGAAACGACCGTTGCTTCACAACCTTTGATGGAGTAAATTATTTAAGGTCAGTCATTGTTCTGCGGCTGTACTCTGACCCTTAAATAAAAACAGATGGTTTCCAAACAGCTATGGAGGATCTGCAGAGCATCCTCGAAACAGTCATGAGACAAATGTGCTGATTATGGATGTTTTTCTCTCCATAAAGGTGAACGTTTGCTCATCTCCTTCGCTCATAATGGCAACAGTTGATGTGATGGCTTCTAAATTTATTATATAGTAGGATTTGAAAGATATGGATTTTCCAGGGTTGATACTGATGCCGATAGTTGGTAATCAAAAAAGACTGATAACCGATATTTACAACAGATATGCATTACATGTTGAATTTTAACGGCTAATAGCAGAGAACCTGTCATTCCTAAAAAGGCGTTTTCAATAATATTAATAATATTTAGCAATTTTATCGCAATTTTTCCCTCTTCTCCTGCACTTATTTACTGTTCTTCTCTGTTTTGTTTAACTTAATCATTTTTATTGCCCACTAAGCTCCAAATATAATAAAGCATTTGTAGTTCTTATTTTCCAGACACTGTTCCGTGGTAATCTGCCTCCTAATTTAACAGCAAGACGCTGGTGTAGCCTGAGCCACTGTGAAAGCAGCCAATTTCCTGCTATGTGGTTTGTGTTTTCAGTTTTTGCTAGGAGGGCACTGCTGTGACCACAGAGTGACTACAGACGAAGAGGCAGCTGCATCAGACATTTATTTTATTGATAATCGGTTAATGAAAACAATAATACCGATAGTCTGTAAAGTGGAAAAATATGGACCCCAATAATTCATCTAACCCCAGTACTAACTGGTCATTGCTGTGGTCATACTGATAATGAAACACTGGGGTTACATTTGTGGAAATGTTTTGAGGCAAAATAAGGATGGTTTCCAAAATAAGGCTATGAATAGTTTTCTAATTTGTTGATTCAATTTAATTATATTTTAATTTTATATGAAGTTCAGTAAACGGAATATTATTTGTGACTGCCCTTTAAAACAGCACAAACTGTCCAAGGTTCCATCTTCATGACTCTGTGTTTGTGTTCTAGTCATTGTCATACCGCAGAAAATGAATCTGGGACCAATTAATGGTATTGTAATATGACTATTGCTGTCTAGTCTGGCTTTATATTCAATGTTTACTGAAAAGAAAGCACCTGTCTTACTGTAAGAAGACTTTTTCTGCGTGCTAAAGGAGTTTCCCCAAAATAAAACCTTCTAGACAATTAGGATTTTAGACACAAAATGCTACATTTATCATGAACTAGATCACTTACTACGATGCTACATTAGCCAGAATATCATTTATAAGGACATTTATTTACAAAGTAATCTTAAAATGTTAACATCCTTCTTTATAAACAACAGTTTACTATGAAGAACCATAAATGGCCAAACACATCAGATTCCTCGTATCTGTGCTTTTATAACTATGACATCACTATGGTTGTTTTTTCATCTCTGTCAACGAAGGCACTCTTGCTTGCACAAACAGAAACTCCCGCTTGCTCGCACACAGCAACATTCTGACACATGCAGTTCCAAGGTGCTGAAAGCAGTCAGGCAGTTACCCAACTATTTATCTTTTCCTATATATCGCACACAGCCAGACAGAACTGTTTGCTGAGACGATAGAGATGCCGAACCGGATCATAAATGTGTCTTATGGTATTGTTTACCTCCAGTGGAAGTGGGATTTTTAGATGCAGAATTGCTCAGTTTGACAGATAGCTGTGCATGTAATCATCTTCAGTGGTTTTTATAACTACAGACTATAGAATTGTAGTGTAGCAGCGCTTTCTGCAATCACAGGTAAAGCTGTTGAAATTGCCTCTTTCTGTGAATTTCTATCATTGCTGCTTAAACTGTACTTTCTCTTCTAGCTTCTTTTGTTTGGGGTGCATCATGAAGTCGGTCGTTTTCTTTGACAGTTTATGATTGATATTTATTTTCTAGGTGGTTTTGGAGTGCTTACACTTTGTCTTTAGGATGCTTGTGATTTCTTTTGAGTGTGCTGGACTATACAGTATGTCTTGCCAGGATTTTTATCCCCAATTTTGCTTTTGCATCTATGCATCATGGAAATACTCAAAGTTCAGTTAAATGGTATTAAATGCACTTGAAAGTAAGTGTATGTTTTATCGTCATGGAGTAAGATATGTGCTAAAATTTATATTTTGTGGCGTTAAATTGCCACTGTAAGTCATAAATTTACACTGCAGATATGATGCTTAGTTAAAGAACAGTGAAGTCAGTGTATTTTAACAAATGTATTGCTCCATACAAAACAAAATCACTCATTAAGAATCACACGTCGTTCTTGGTAATAATGGCATTTAGAACTCTCTGATTTATACGGCTTTTCACTTCTGTAATGATGAGTGCACTTAGCTCACATTAGACATCTCAGCCACAGTTAAAAGTAGCATAAAGCAGGAATGACTGCATTCCTGCTAAAGCAAAGGTTAAAGTTACTGCACTGGAGGTGGGAGGCCTGAATGACTTTATCCATTAGCATTTGGACTGGAAGCAAAGGTTGAAAACATTAACATTTGGGAGACCACCAGTGATTTAAAGCCAAAAAAACATCAAATGTGTTGCCACACCGGTGCATAACGGCACCTCTCTGTTCCTTTTAGTCTCCAGGCAAGGAACCATGCCAGACTAGTCAGACCAGTCTGGAAGAAGACCATTCCCTGGACACGCCGAGCCCCACCACGCCGTCCCCGACCACAGTGATGCCGTTTCCAAAGAAAGAGGCTGAGCCAGATAGACCAACGGAGGAGCAGGCAAACCCCAACATGGTGGTCCCTGTTCCTGTGCCGAGACAGAACCTCCCACCGAAAGATCCAGAGGACATGGGAGAGAAACTGGCCGATGAAGCCATTCTGGAGTCAGACAAATCTGAGAGCGAGGCCTCGACCAAAACTTCCAGTTCAGACTCGGGCATTGAGGATGGGAAGAGTACCCCTACACTGGAGGAGGAGAAGGTACTTTTAGACTTAAAATAATCCTGTACCTGCTGGTGTATTCTCGTAAAGTGTTAAACAATGTTAAAATTATTTTTTAGGTTACTGTGGAGACCCCAGAGACAGAACAGCCACCATCTCTCCAGCAGCCCGAGGCCTCAGAGAAACAAGTCAACATCATCATAGGCCCTGCAGAACCAGAGGCGCCCAAGATCCAAGTGACTGAGGAAGAGAGCAACACTAAAGCTAACGGAGAGTTACCGGCTGCAAGCCCGAGTCCTGCTGTCACTCTAGCATCCAGTCCCACGCCTTCTTCTGCTCCCACCCCAGTACCTGCGCCCCGTTCTGGGGCAAACGGCACCCTAAGCAAAGGTACTCCAGAGCGGACATCAATAGGAGAAAACTCTGAGACTGTCTCACCTTACATCAACGGAGGGATTATCAACAAACGGTACTCTTACTCAGGCAGCATGGCGTCTGAGAGCATGGACATGTCCATCCACAAGGAGAACCTCTCCATATCTTCAAGGGTAAGCAAAACTTTCTTGATCTAATGTAATGTTCTATTCACTGTTTCTTATTTTAATGTTGGGCATAATAATCCAAATGGTAATAAATGTTGGTTTCTTGATTCAGGAAAGATGAATGAACTCAGATGTCCCTCATTCACTGAAGTGTTGAAGCAGAACACGCCTTTCTGGTCAAATAGTTGAGGACTTAAGTGCTGCAGGCAGACAGAAGCAGGTCTCCGCCTCAGTAGGAAAGCCCCTCCTTGGAAAAACTATTTCTCTGGACACTTGGAGGAACTGAAACTGCATTGTGTTGTGTTTTGGGGTGTGGGTGTAAACCATCTGAAACAGAGGATGGCCTGTCTCCCGTTAGGCTTGCAGCACACAGGGGGAACACACAGGAAGAATGATACAAATTAGCATCCCTAAACACGGAGTTTTTTTAGTTTTTTGAACATGGATTTATTTAGTGAGTCTTGGAGAAGATTTTGCCTGATAGCTGAGAACATTCTGAACCCACAGAGGGCAATTTATCTCCTCTTAACGATCCTCAAACTTGACATCTCTTCTGTGATGAGGGAGGGAAGTTGGGAAGCTAGACGTTAGCATGCAACACTTTCCATTCATCGGGACCAGTGGTGGCCTTTGTGTGGGCACAGCTCAGCATTCACTATTGTGGATGGAAGTTTCTATGCAGCTCATTGTCGCTCAGTTGCTTCTGGAGGCTTATGGACTGACCATGATTGAAATCCTATTGAGTGTGCTGGGGGAGTCATGTCTGTTTGTGACATGTGAAGTCTTTCCAGAACAGATTAGCAGCCTGCAGCCAGAGAATGCACCATCTTTGTTGTTTTGGACAGGAGGCGTGTGTGTTTTCTGCACAACAGTGAATGACTGGGAGCGTCAGCGTGTGCTCATGAATCCGTCCGTGTGTGCAGAAGAACTGTGCCATTTTTGTGAATGAGGAGTGATGGGAAGTCAACAGAGTCAAACACAAACAACGCAGCTGAATTACAGAATTGATAATAGAGCCGGTGTGGACTTAATAACGCGTCAAAACACAAACACACACTTAGATTTATTGCCTTTGTAAGTGTTTCACTTGGTTAGAAAGGGAATCAACAGCACAGAACGGTGCAAAAGGAGCATCCAGTAGCTGTCATTCGTGGCAGGAGCCTCACAAGGACTCATATGGAGTGTGTTTGCTCAGCTGTGTTGGCTTCATAAAGAAGCTTTGTAACAGTGGACAGCAGTTCACAGCACAAACCACAATAATTCCCTCACTGCAGGGAGAAGAGCTGCCTTGGTTATAGTTTCCTGTCTCTTTCAGTCTACATCTCTCCTCATATCTAAACTATTTATAAACCTGGAAATTATGACAAGCAGGGTTTGAATGACCGTGTTTGCCGAGTAAACTCCGTCATATCAGTTTGGTAAATATTGTTTGCTTAGATAGCAAACACTGGAAATGTAACCATTTGATACCACGTGCTCGCTTAGCAGTTAACAGTTTTGCCTGTTTAATTAAAAGGAGACGCTCTGACTCATACTAAACACTGACTGAAAATATAAGATGACATCAGCAGGCATTGTTTCAGTGACCTGTGCTGTCTTCCTCCTACCTCCAGAATTAGAAAAACTTTCAATCTGGTTTTCAAGAAATAAAGGTCATTCACCTCTTTTCTGCAGGCCCATAATCAGAAATAACCTTGAATCAATTCCAAGAATTGGCAAAATCTTTTAGAAGAGTTGACGGTTAAGTCAGGTCACATTGTGTCATATTTTGTGGATGAGGCCGTGTTGTTGTCGTTAGAGTAGCTTCCTGCATGACGCTCCTCATAACGCTGACAGATGGAGAATCTCGCTTCTTGTTACAGTAAAACCTGACTGACGGGAAAATTAACACATTTGTCAACTCGCGTACACACACATCCGCCTTCACTTTACCAGATAAAAACACGACACTGGGAATCACAAAGTTACATTTATTTAAAGGTGAAGGTTTTCCAGCAGGAGCTGTGTGAAGTCAGATCAACTCTGTTGGTTCAGTCTGAAGGTTAAAAATGAAAAAAAAAAAACGTGCAGGTCTTGAGTTATAAAGCAGTGAGCATGACCAGACCTCTGTAGGCCACCTGCGACTGGCATAACACACCTGAATCACCCACTAAGCTGTCATTGGTCCCACTGCATTGTGGGCAATATGAGTGAAAGATTTTGAAGAAGAATTTGACCCTTTTTTGTTGCCGATTTGTGGAGGAGTGTTAGGAAACGGTGTGGAAATCCTGAACCTGCTGCCCCACAAGAAAGGATTTTCATGTAGTTCAGGTTTAAATAAACATAATTCCATCCTTTTTGTGACTTTTGATCTTGTCTGTCTGCCCGTCAGGCCTTTTCAAGTAAGACTCTGAAGCGAACCAGGAAGTTCGTCATCGACGGCGTGGAGGTGAGCGTGACCACCTCCAAGATCATCAAGGATGATGAGAAGAAAGATGAGGAGATGAGATTCCTGAGGTATGTGGACGACTCTGTACACAAGACACATCCAGTAAACAAAGTTAAATATATATAATCGGTACTGACCATCTAAATGAACAGATTTGTTTTTATTTAAGTCTCCATTTCTTGGTTATTTTTTCTTAAAATCTGTTCTTTTATTTTGATAAATGTTTGCCATAAACTTGGCTCTACTGTGATAAGTGACTTGTTGGCTGTTGCTTTATATAAGATACTCTGCTCCTTGGGCTTTAGCCATGTGGGATTAGAGTGTACAAATAGCCAAACGGTTGCAGGAAAAAGACTAAATTGGTCTGTGCATTGAGAGAAACATAAAGTTGTGCAATAGTCAGGATGAAGACAATCTGATCAGTATTTGGTGCAAAGAACCCAAATGTTCCAAATGAAGGATTCGTGCAGTTTTATTCTTATTTTTCACAGAAGACAGAAATGTTTAAGTGAGCAATTAGGGTAGTCTTAAACTCACCAGACCATCTTTGAAGCCCCAGGGAGTTCTTGTGCTTTACTCCTGCCATCTAGTGGTAAGAATATGAAACTGCATCTAATAATTCCAGTAGGAAATAAATCTTTGTAGAAAAAAGAAAAGCTCAGCTTAACTAATACATGTACAGGTCATCTTTGCATCAGCCAGTCAAAGCATGTCTGCATGGAGATTTTGTTTTATATAGCCAGTCAAATAGTTTTACTTTCAGCTCTTCACTGTTTTTCTGGCAATGTCTCCATCTTATCTATCTTACCTCACTGTGACAAAGCCTCAACAAGAAATAATTCCCTGCTAATGTCAACTTGAACATTCATTTCAGACCGATTAGATGCTGCTATAACCTTTACTTTTCAAATTAATTGTCTAGAAAACAGCGTTTCCATCCCTGCACTGCTTAGTAGCGGGGCCATTATATAATTAAAGGACTTTTGAAGTTCATGGGCTATATCTTGCATACATTTTTATTAAAAGTTTTAAAAAGTGCTTTTTTATGTTCATTATGATCATGTCTATACAAATTCCATAATTATTTATTATGGAAACAATCACTTATTAATAAAAAAAATAACTGGATATCACTAGAATGTCAACTCAATAACCGTCCCAGTTTGATAACAACCACCTTCTAATTAGCTAAACATTAATAAAATGAGCTCATGCAGAGATAGTTTTGATTGATGTCTTTTTATTAATTTGAGATAAACATGACAGATATTTCTTTTAGGCAATATATTAAATTTTATATGGAAAATAAGTTGTATCTGTGTCCAAGAAATCACTTTCAACTAAGTTACCCATTACGAAACATCTCTCGAGGAAGTGTCTTAATTCCAGATCACATGACCTGCTCCATATGATGCCATTTCCTCCTCCAAAAATGTCAACTATGATACCGGTCAACGATGTTACAAAAAGTCCTGCAATTCTATATTGACCCAGCTGTGTGTAATGTTCTGTGTGTGTTTAGACGCCAGGAGCTGCGTGACCTCCGCTTGCTGCAGAAGGAAGAGCACCGCGTTCAGGCTGTTCTCAACAGCAAGCTGGAAATGCAGAGAGAACAAATGCTTAGACGTTTCGACCAGGAGATGCATGTAAGTCACAGCCACTCGCAGTAAGATGACGGTTTATAAGCACAACTTAAATATGCAGTGCAATCCAACAGCTATGAGACTTTGTCAGAAAGTTGTTCCTTTACCTGGATCAGGGTGGAAGCAAATTTTATTTTCACCTAAAATAATCATGTGCTTGTTTCCTATTCGTGTGTCCCAGTCCAAGAAGAAGCACTATGACTTGGAGTTGGAGAATCTGGAGAAGCACCAGAAGCAAACGATCGAGAAAATGGAGACGGACCACAATTTAAAACTTAAAGATGAGACCAAACACATCAAAACAGAGCAGGAACGAGACTACCGCAAGTTCCAGGATCAGTTAAAACACAAGAAAAAGGAGGTACAGTTGAAATAATGTGTTTGTGAAGTTACTCACCAGTTTATGATCTTGCTTCAAGTCCAGTTAAATCAAAATGGAATGTGGAAAAAGGAGCAACACAAAAAAAGAACGTTCTGATGTGTCTTCTTTAGGTAAAACAGTCTGTCGATAAGCTGCCCAGGAGTCAGCGTAAAGAGTCCTTGAAACAGCGGATGAACTCCTTCCAAGAAGAGAAGACAAGAGACGTACGTCAACAAGCACTAAGTGTCCTGATATTTCTACGCTTAGTTAACCCAAAACTGTGAAATATATTCCATTGTTCTTATTGTTGAGCCACTTTAAATCTCATTGATTTTCGTTTTCCTCTTGTGTTTCTCTTTGTTTTGGTTTAGGAGGAGAAATTCTTGTCAGATCAGAAGAACTATCTGGACACCACGCTGAAGAGGATCATCAACAACAACAAGAGAGAGATTGCACAGATGGAGAGGGAATGCCTCGACAGAAAGCACCACCTAATCAGAGGTAGAGTATCTGTTAGTAATGATCCGGAAGTCTTGTTGTTAAGTTAAATTGGTACAGTAGCAACAACATTACATTTCTTTGAGTAGAGCGTGAGGCAACGATATGGGACATGGAGGAGAAGAACCTTCACGAGAGACACCAGTTACTGAAGCAGCAGCTGAAAGACCAGTACTTCCTTCAAAGGCATCAACTCCTAAAGAAACATGAGAAGGTAAATTGACAAAATCAAGTGTTGATTCATAAGATTGTATTCTGACTCGATTCCATGTTCTTCAATGCCTATTTCTTGCGTCACTGCAGGAGCAGGAACAGATGCAGTGCTACAACCAGCGCATGATTGAGATCCTGAAAGCTCGGCAGCAGCAGGAGAAGAGTCGGCTGCCGAAGATTCAGCGCGGCGAGGCGAAAACTCGCATGGCCATGTTTAAGAAGAGCCTCCGCATCAACTCAACAGGAAGCGCCTCGGAGGACAGAGAGAAGATCAAACAGGTAGAGAGGAGGACGTTTTCCTCACTTCATATTAGAGAATGAGGTTAATTTATTCACCAACTCACTCCCTTTGTGGCGCTTTAGTTTTCTCAGCAGGAGGAGAAGCGGCAGAGGGCGGAGCGGCAGCATCAGCAACAGAAACACGAGAACCAGATGAGGGAGATGGTTGGTCAATGCGAAAGCAACGTCAGAGAGCTTCTGCAGCTGCAGGTGAGCATCATTTCATCTTTACACATTTCTTTTCTACACTTTTTTTTTTTGGTTTGCATGGTTGTTTTGGACAACAACCAGCCCACAGTTGCTAACTAAGCTCATTTTGTGCTCCAGAATGAAAAATGCCACCTGTTGATTGAGAATGAGACTCAGAGGCTCAAGCAGTTGGATGAACAACACAACCAGCTGCTGAAGGAGTGGAGGGATCTGCTGAAGCCCAGAAAAAAGGTACGTGTTTCCTGTCAGTTTGTTATACCAATTCTGCTTAAACACATAGAACTACACTTGTTACATCTATGTTTTATATAATACTTACACTTGAACTTAAGTGCTTAAGCAGACTTTCTGAACCTGAATTAAAAGTGCCATGTTTAGCAGTGTGGATTATTGCACTTGTGGTTCTCCATTTTGCGTTTGATTTTCCACAGGTTTTCAGTTGGATTTAGATCTGGTGATTGAGCAGACTGATCTTTACATTTCCCATTAAAAAAAAAAAAACAAACAAAAAAACCTGCTTATGACTTTATTACCCAAACAAAAGAAAGTTTTCCCTTTTTGGTACAGGAATATTGATGTTGCATGACGTTAAAATAGTGCAAAATTGGGCACATCAAATGCTTTTGGTCCTGATTATTGGCGTTTTTGCCTTTGCACATTAAACAAGTTTCCATCTTGATGAGGTAATCTTATACATATGTTGGCTTCCATCCTTAGGCCCTTGAAGATGAGCTGAACACGAAGAAAAAAGAACAGGAGAATTTCTTCAAGATGAGTGAGAGCTCTGATTGCCCAAATCCCAGTTCTCCCCATAAGCTCTCCAGGTTTATGCCTTACCAAGACTCTTCCAACACATAAAACTAGATGCTGTGACGCTGCACAATATTTCCTGCCCACTGATAGAAGCAACACAGACACCTCACAGGTGTTCCCTGCTGCCTCAGTTTAATTTGCTTTGCCAGTAATGGCAGCATGCCTATCCCTCCATTAGGTTTCATTCATAATTTTAGTGAATATTTATGTCTTAAACCATGTTTTAACTCCTGATCTGAGTTTTTTTCTTTGAAAATGTTTTGCTAATATCTGTTTCCATACAATGTCTTAGTTTTCTTTTTCTGTCGAAATGTGTTTATAGCTCAACACTGAAACATGAGAATAATATAGCAGCTAGTCGCTTTAGGTGAGCTGAAGACACCAAATTAAATAATCTGTTGTAATGAGTAAATATTCAGTAAAATGCCTTTAATGTTTGGAATTGGTCCAAATCACTCAGCCAGGGAATTTTTTTTTTGCATACTAAGAAAGAATGCTTTGAAAACTAGTGAGCCAGTAACTAAGTACCTTTTGTTTACCCCAAATTATCAGTAGTATGACCGAAAACATGCTCAAAACGCTTATTTCCCCCCATTTTCCAATACCTTGGTTAGTGACCTGCTTCGTCCATTAGGTTTAGTGCATTCACATAGCTGCCAAAGTCTGCCTTTATTTATTTTTACTGACAAAGAACATCATCATCCAGATCTATCACTGTAAATGTTATTTTAAATCTCTTAATATCCACCGCCCGTGGTATGAAGGATGTGCTCATAATTTTGTATCTGTCTTTTTTTTTTTTTTTTTTAAATGAGGGATGAAGCTGAATCCAAAGTTAATAAAATTAACTGATTTCTTTTGGATTGCTATTTAGGAGTTATATTTTAACAAACAAGGGATTACTAATTGTTTGTCACATGTTGTTGCTGTTTTCTGTTTTTTTTTTTTTTTTTACTGTAAAATCAGTCACACTGGATGGGATCTGACAAAGCCAAAGCAAAAATACTGTTTGTTTGAAGGATGTTATATGGGGGATTTAAATCTGGATTTAAAAAAATGTATTAAGTGTATAATTGTGCAGTGAATGAACTGCCTGCTAACCAATGTGCAATATTAGATGTATGTCTTTGCTAAGCTTAAAGAGGTTTATTTTTCTTAAACTTTGCCTTTCTTTGCACTGAGAGAGGGAATAATGTGAAGAGTTTAGCTCCAAATGTAGATCTTTTTGAGATTTGGTTAAAAATTACTCAGTCTTTTATCATTTTAATTACTTAAAAAGCAATAAATTTGTGTTTTAATTTGTCACGCGATGATCTGCTTTTGGAACACAACTCTTCATATCATTTTTAAGGGGATGCAACAATCCAGTCTGCTGTTAGACGCCTGTAGATGTTTAATCTTCAACTGAAGCCTCAATTTTGCAGCTGAGGATCCCATTGCTTTGTTGAGCGAGATCAAGTGTTTTTACAGAGTAGTTCGGCCTGCAGGTTTACACTGAATTAGGTCAGCAATCAGGTACAACTTAATCTCTCTCTCTCCCTCTCTCACACTCTTATCTCTGAAGTATTTAAATTTATTTTAAAATGTTTTCTTCTCTGTCATGTTTAATGGCTCCATCTATGTCTTCCTCTCTGCCTCAGTTTATATAACATTATTTGTGTGGAGGGCTTGTATGAATGAAACTGTATCAGAAGGAACCACTGTTGTAAATAACTCCTAATAAATGCAGATTTTCTAATTACTGGATTGTCATGATGACTTTTTGGAGAAATAAATCTGAGGTGATAGACAAAAAAACAAACAAAAAAACTTGCCTCTGAAATGCTCAAATCCTCTAATTCTGAAAGTATGGGACCAGAGAGAAAAGCAGGGTTGTGAGAAAATAGCAAGAAAAGGATCAACTGTGCATTATGGTAAGTTCTATTCAGTACTTTAATGTAACCTGTTGTTATATGAGAAATGTTCTATTGTTCTAAATAGTGATGTGCTTGTCTTTATTGTAGAAGTGGTTTCTGGTTCCCTTGGCACCTGCAAGACCTGGACCAGATGTGAGAGGAAACTAAAAGTGGCATCCAGTTAAGAGATTTGAAAAGCTCATGGCCCTTAACTGCAGGACTCTCCTGCTTTCCTGGATTCCTCTTTACTTACGTATTGGAAAAACAACAACAAAAAGACTGGGGGGGGGGGGAACTACAAAGCAACTAAAAAAAGGATGTCGTCCAAAATGTCACCAAAACGTCATACTTAAGTATGTGGTCAAAAATGTCTGTAAAATGTCAGTCTAGTATGTCGCACAAAATTTAACAAAAATGTCTTAGTTTAGTATGTCGTCCAAAATGGACAGAAAATGTCACAGTTCAGTACGTTGTCCGAAAATGGAAAAAGACCTCAGTTTAGTATGTCGTCCGAAAATGGACTAAAAACATCATAGTTTAGTATGTCGTTCGAAAATGGAAAGAAACATCATTTTTTGTCCCAAAATGTCCTAAAGACGTCATAGTTTGTCATCCGAAAATGGACGTCAGTTTAATTTGTCATCCGAAGATTGACTCAAAACGTCATTTGTTGTCCGAAAAAAGGAAGGAAAACGTCATAGTTTCGTATTTCGTCTGAAAATG
Source organism: Acanthochromis polyacanthus (assembly GCF_021347895.1). Lineage (NCBI taxonomy): Eukaryota > Metazoa > Chordata > Actinopteri > Pomacentridae > Acanthochromis > Acanthochromis polyacanthus. The sequence continues at coordinate 5,890,180 of NC_067129.1, forward strand.
GACAAAAAACGTCATATTTTAGTATGTTGTCCGAAAATAGGAAAAAAGTCATAGTTTTGTATGTTGTCCGAAAATGGATGAAAAACATTAGTTAA